>NW_011485933.1:149348-149956 GCF_000754665.1 Bison bison bison | reverse complement strand
CACCACAAACCCCTCCGGGAGCTGGTCCTTCTGCAGCCGGCTGGGGGACAGGGAGTTCACGGACCCCCTCGGCCCGGAGTCCAGCGCTCGGCCGAGGGCACGGCTGCGGGGTGCTGGGCGCGGGGCGGTCTCAGGGCGCGTGTGGCCCAGGCTTCGGCTGTGCTGGTCTGCGTGTCCAGCTGCCGCCTTGGCCTCCAGGACCTGCAGGCAGAGACCACGAGGCTGTCCCGTAGCTGCCCCGTCGTGGTCCGGCTTCCTTCCACTTCCCGCCCCCTTAACTCACACATACACCCAGGAAGACCCCCATACTCCAGGCCAAGCTCTCAGTCCCCCACCTGCCTCGCCCCCAAAGCCTCACCCGCCCTCCACTGCCCACCAAGTCTCCCGTAGGCCCTCTGGGGGGCCCCTGGCCTGACTGGAGAGCAGGGAGAGAGCCAGCTGCCTGGCCCACGGCGGGACCGACCTGGTGCAGGGTGGCCTCCGCGTTCGGGGCCCTCATGCTGACCAGCGTGACCTGCACCACGGCCAGCGGCTGCTGCGGGGAGGCTGCGGGGGCAAGGGGGTGTGAGCAGGGCCTGGGGACACCCCCCTGCTCCCGGCAGAGGGGG
>NW_011485933.1:148242-149248 GCF_000754665.1 Bison bison bison | reverse complement strand
GAGGGGGGCCTCCCCCAGGACCCACCTCGGAGACCAGGCTGGGCACGTCTGTGGCTCACACACCGCCCACCCCCAGGCCTGGGGTTGCAGAGCGGCAGTCTGTGACCTCGGACCCCTGCCTGCAGGTCACCTGCAACCCCAAAGACTATCACACGTGTTCCCCATGCGAGGGGTCAGAGCACCTTTAGGAAACGATGGTTTCTGTGGGCGACCTGGGCTCCTCCCCTCAGATGGTTCCCCAGGAGCCCCCCCACCCCCATGCCCGCCTGCCAGTTCCCGCTGCCCGTCCTTCCACACTGGCTGCTGAGGTTGTCCAAGCTCTGACATCCAGGAAGATGCCACGTTACTATTACTAACATTACTGCTCATGCTGGGTCACAGACCACACGCTCGGACAACACCTCAGGGATGGGGCCAGTCTGTCCTTTACCGGAGGACCAGACCCTCAGAAGGTGAAGTGGACAGGGCGGCTTGACGCAAACCCACTGTGTGACCCTGGGTGTGACACTGAGTGATCACTGGGTGATCCTGAATGATGCTGGGTGACCCTAGGGACCTGAGTGACTCTGGGTGGCCTTGGGTGGTGCTGGGTGCCCTGCCTAACCTTGGGTGACTCTAGGTGGACCCAGGTGGCGGGGCCCTTGCACTCATCACGTCCACTCTCCAAGGTGCTACAGACACCCAGGGACTGGCAGAGTCTGTGTAACCTTCCTGGGGTGACCCCTTCAGGGCCCCCCACTCCCAGACCTACTGGGGAAGCATCTCTGAGGACCAGGACCATGCTAAGCTGGGTGGGCTGTTGGTCCCGGGACTCCCACAAGTGGCGGAGTATGATCAGTGGCCTCCCCTCACGTGACTTCTGCTAACCCTGGGGGCAGCAAGAGAGAAAGCTGGTGGAACGCCTTCCCGCGGTGGGGTCTTTAACGAGGGGTGATGGCCGGGCCCGGCTCCCTACAAGGGACCGGCTGCAGGGGGGCAGGGGCAGCCACCTGCCGTGGTTGCAGGG
>NW_011485933.1:147836-148038 GCF_000754665.1 Bison bison bison | reverse complement strand
GGACTCCCATGTGACCGAGTGCCCAGGAACCAGGGTCACGCACACCCTGGCCTCCAGTGGTGCCCACAGCGGTGGTTCAGCCGGGGTCTAGCCAGGTGGCAGGCTCCGCTTCCCCTGGCCCCGGGGGGACCCCGCGCGCCCACCTCTGCCGCCGCAGCCAGGGCTGCTCCGGCTGGTGCTTGGGCTGCAGGGGGGCTCCTCT
>NW_011485933.1:145948-147600 GCF_000754665.1 Bison bison bison | reverse complement strand
TGCCACCCGAGAGCAGGGCCCCCGTGTCCGCCGTCACCGCCCGCAACCCAGGCGGAAGCTGTCACCCGGCCTCGTCCTCTCTGCCCCAGGGCTCTCGCGTCTCAGCCTGAGCGCACGCACAGGCGCACCGCGCATGCTCGCGCGCAGGGCCTGCGGGCGGGGCGGGGATGGCACCCACCTTCCGCCTCCTCGAGCAGCTGCAGCTGCTGGCGCGCCTGCTGCAGGCCCAGGTGCAGCTGGTGGCTGGTACGGAGCAGGCGCAGCAGGTGGCGGGAGCGCCAGGCGCAGCCCGTGTGGTACACAAGCCTCCGGGCCGCGGGCTGCCCGTGTGGCCAGAGCTCGAACCTCTTGCCCTGAGCAGAGAGGAGTCCGGGCTGTGACTTCACGAGGAAACCAGGCGGCGGCATCGCCAGGCCTGGTGCTGGGAGCCTCCCTCCCAGTCTCTGTGTCGCTCTCCCGTTTTCGCCTGGAGCAGGGTGGGGGGCTGAGAGCAGCTGTAGCGTGAGGCCATTTGCTCTGGGCTGGGGGAGTCTGGACCCCTGGGCCCACGGCATGTGGGGCGCCTGAGGCCTGAGAAGGAGCCGATGGCCCGCCCGCCCCCAGTGCCCACCCTCGGCCCCTGCCAGGTGCCAGGCCCAGCCTGCCCCCAGCGCCCACCCTCCGCCCCCGCCGGGTGAAGGCCCAGCAGTGAGGTCTAGAAGTGGAACCCGTGGTACAGGGTTTCCATGGCCCCTTGCTGACTCCTTTATTGTCCCCACCCAGGAAGCAGAAGTTCTCCTGGTGACAAGAACTGGGCAGCTGGCCCCTCAGGAGGGCGCTTCCAGGGCGGGTGCTGTCTACAAGGCCTGACCACCCTCCGCCCCCGACGCAGACCTCAGGCTGGGCCTGCACTCGTGGGTGATGACGTGCCCAGTCAATGCCCTTTATGACAAGTGTCTGCCAGGCTCCCCTGGGGGCAGAGGCCCACCCCCTAACCTTAACCCTCGGACACGCACCAGAAAGGCCAGCTTCTCAACATGGGGCCAGGGGAAGTCGTAGAGCAGTTGTGGGGTGCGGTTCACCTCCTGCAAGACAGCAGAGTCGGCTGCGTCCACAGTCAGCCGGGGGAGGGGCAAGGCCAGCGCTTGGGGTGGGGCCGGGGGAGAGGGCCCCTGCAGTCACCTGGAAGACCTGCAGCCCTCTGAGCGTCAGGCCCAGGACGACGGTGGGTCGGTCCTCCTTCTTATCCTAAAGGTACACAGATGTCAGTGAGGTCGAGGCCCGCGGACCTCCCCACAGATCCTCACTGGTGGATCGGGGAGTCTGCGGGCTGAGTTGGGGTCCCCAGGCCTCCTCCCGCTTCCCCTCTGGCCTTGGGTCATGGTCCTGGGATGGCTGTGGGGACACTGCCCCCCCTCCCCCGTCCTGGTGGGCCCCGGTGGCTCGGCCTGTCCTGGCCCTGGGGAGGCGTGCCCCCCCATCCGGCAGGGACCTTGTAGAGCCTGAAGAAGTGCACGGGGACGTCCTCCAGCCGGCAAGCCTCCCGGATGAAGCGCAGCTCGGCCTCCCGGGGGCTCAGGCCGCGCTGCTCGCGGTGCAGGGCGGGTGCGTGTCTGAGGACATAGGCGCTGCCCCTCTTGGCGATGAGCTGTGGGGAGGCCGCAGCCTGGTCC
>NW_011485933.1:144827-145446 GCF_000754665.1 Bison bison bison | reverse complement strand
GGGAGAGAGACCCTCACCCACTGCGGGAAGTAGGCCTGCGGCTGGAAGTAGCGGCCGGCGTGCGCTAACCGGCGGTGGTTGCCCAGGTCGGCCTGCAGCCCGTAGGCGGCCAGCAGGAAGTAGGCCTCCTCGCGGTGGGCGCACTGCGAGCGCAGCACGCGCTCCTTCAGCTGGAGGTAGTACAGGTGCCGGGCCGCGCGGTCCCTGCGGGCGGCGGGTGGGCTCAGGGGCCACCCCTGCGTCCCTCGACCTCCTGGACCCCGACCGGTCACCCCGGGCCCTCGGGGCCTGGCGGCGGGGCAGGCACAGGTGGACGTGCGGCTCCTGAGACTCCGGGTGAGCAGGGCCCAGGGACCGGCCTGCAGATGGGTTTGCAGCCGCCCACGCCCCAGGGTGGGCCCCTTTTCTCTGCTCACTCCCCGCACCGCAGGGGGCAGGGCACCCAGGGCCAAGTCCACTTCTAACACCACTGGCGTGACTGGCCCCATGGCACAGGGCCGCCCTCCCTCCCCCCACCTGCCTGATCGCACCCTGAGACTCTTCCAGAACCTGGCACACCTGGGCAGGCTCGTGGGGGCCCAGCTCACACGCTGGGGGGTGGTTCCTGGACCCAGGCCCT
>NW_011485933.1:141604-144727 GCF_000754665.1 Bison bison bison | reverse complement strand
GGGCACCGGCAGGAGAGCAGCCCCCTACTTGTGCAGGAACCCTCCGACCCTGCCCCACCCCCTGGGGAAAAGCCTAAGCCCAGGGCATAAAGACCTGTGCGCTTGAAATGCGCTCGTTTGTACCCTGGTCCTCACACGCATCTGATTGGAAACGCCGGCTGCCCCCCACCCTCCCCTCCAGCCTCAGCGGCCGCGGCCTGACAGCTCATCACCTTTCAGGACGGCATGAGAACAGCGAGCTCCTACCTGATAAGCCTTCCGTTTTCCACGTAGTACTGCACCCCGAGGAAGGCCACGAAGGGGGCGCCCGGCCTGCCGCGGCCCTGGGGCTGGAAGCGTGGAACGCAGGCCGCAGTGAGGCCTTGGGGTGGGGGCTGACCGCCGGCTGGAGCGCCGGACGGAGCCACCACCCCCACCCCCACAGACCAGCCCGAGCCCACGTGCGTCCTGCGGGCTGCTCGTGGCTTTATGTCACGTTGGTAGAAGGGAAAGCAAGTGTCCAGAACAGTCGGGGCACTTGCCTGCACCCTCAGGGCTAACTCCATGCCACGACCCAGGGGACGGGCCACTCGAGGGCCAGCAGCCCGGGCGCTGACTTACTCCACGTGTCTCTCTTTTCCAGTCCTTGGAGAAGTATTTGCTGAGCTTCTGCTCCAGATCCATGAAGACATGCTCGTTGTCTACGAAGAGAGGCAGGGCCTGGGCAGAGCGTGCTGGGAGTGTGTGAGTGTGTGCGTGCACATGAGTGCCACCGTGAGTGTGCCTGTGTGCACCAGTGTGAGAATGTGTAAACACGTGTGAGTGTGTGCATGCGAGTATGTGCATGTAAGTATAATGCAAGTGTGTGAGTGGCGCATGGGTATGAATGTGGAAGCATGTAAGCGTGAGATGGTGTGCGTGAGTGTGATCGTGTGTGCATGTGGATACTTGAGTATGTGTGTGACTATGTGTGCAAGTGTGCGTGTGACTGCCTGTGTGAGCACGTGTGTGCTCTGATGCAGTGAGGAGGAATCCCCCCATGCCCCTGGAGCATGGCACGGCGGGCACCAGGCAGAGGCCGGGGATCGTCTGCCCCGAGCGCCCGCCACCCCTGCCCTGGGAACGGGCCGGGGTCCCGGGGTCGCTGGGCGGTGCTTGCTTACTTCTGACCACGCTGAGGCCGAAGAAGTGGGCTTCCCTGATGCCGGTCTGGTCGCACACCTGCTGAAGGAGCTCATGCCCGGTGGCCTGCACCTGTGGGAGGGGCAGGAGGCCCTCAGGGCGCAGAGCAGGGCAGCCCCGGGAGGGCGGGGGTGCAAGGAGGGGCTCCACCACCGAGCAGAGCTGGTGCGCAGGGGCCTGGCTCAGGGGCTTCCCACCCAGCGGGGTCAGCGCTCAGGGTCCCCGGAGGCTCCCGGGCTGACAACCAGGTGTCCCTGCATGCAGTGGGCCTCCTGTGAAAGATGGAGAGGGTGCCCAACCCCAGAGAGAGCCCGTCCCCTCCAGGGATGGAGGCTGGGTGCCCCCACGCCTCCCCACCCTAAGCCAACGTTGCTAGGCCACTCCTGGGCACCCCTGAAAGGAGCCTCTGGTGCGGGGGGGTGGTCTGTGGCTCCCCCCGCCCGACTCCCGCCACAGGCACCTCCTGCTGGCCTCCAGGCCCAGGCCGAGCCCCCAGCCCTGCCACCTCCCCACCCCTCCCAGCTCCGCGCGGCCCGTCCTGGGTATGTGTCCACCCTGCACCGTCAGAACCCAAGTGGCCCTTCACCCGCGTGTGCCCAGAGGAGGGCGTGCGCTCGCTCGGTCTGCTTTCCGTTGTCCAAAAATCCTTCAGTCCAAAAACACTTTAGTCCGCCTAAAAAGCCCATTATACCAAACATCCCACAGGTTTAAATTTCCAGTGGTCTCACGAATGTCAGCGTTTTCCTGCTTTGTTGGTTGGACAGAGCTCAAGGCCTCGACTTCGGGGCACCCAGGTGCTGTCCCCGTGGCCAACATGTCTCCTGGGTGCCTCTGGGCCTCCGTCTGCGTTTCCCGGGCTGGTGGTTGGGCCCGACGGATGGAAGCTACCTTGTGGCGCTGAGTCTGTGCGTGGGAGGCTGGCTGTGGAGGCCGCAGGTCAGGGACCCGTTCACCCCAGGGCGGCCGTGGGGCTGGAGCGCAGTGGCCCTGCGTGCTGAGCGTGGGGCCTGGCCCGGGGTGTCCGAGGATGCTGCTGCAGGCTTCCTGGGGAGGCCGTGGCTCCTGGGACGTCGGGAAGCTCTGTCATCGGGGCACCCACACCGTCTTCAGAGGGGCGTCCCGCCTCTTAGTGGTCAGTTCCTGGGGGCCTGGCCTTGCCACTGTCCATCTGACTTGTTGAGGGTCGGTCCCTCAGCCTGCCAGGATGGTGATTCACCATCTGGGTCTTCCCAGCCATTGTCTCCTGACGCTCGGTGTGAAGCCGCAGTGCAGGTAAACACGGGGTCCGCCCGTGCGCTCAGCCCGGCGTGCACGTGCCTGGAACTAAGCTGGCCCCAGGTTGCAGGCCCGGGCGGGGAGCCTGTGGGGCTCGCCACAGCCGAGCTCCGTGTCTGCATTGTCGGGCTCACCTTCCTTCTAGACATGCATCCTCCAGGGAGCCTGCCCCCGAGGGTCCCTGTGGAGCCAGGCTCACGTGGGCGGGGCCACACCTAGCACCTCCCTCCCCTCCTCCCCCAGGTCCTCCTGCTGCCCCCTCCCCACGGCCTGCAGCAGCTCTAAGGACACAGTGAACCCTTACTCCTTGGAAGGAAAGTTACGACCAATCTAGATAGCATATTCAAAAGCAGAGACATTACTTTGCCAACAAAGGTCCGTCTAGTCAAGGCTATGGTTTTTCCAGTGGTCATGTATGGATGTAAGAGTTGGACTGTGAAGAAAGCTGAGCGCTGAAGAACTGATGCTTTTGAACTGTGGTGTTGGAGAAGACTCTTGAGAGTCTCTTGGCCTGCAAGGATATCTAACCAGTCCATCCTAAAGATCAGTCCTGGGTGTTCATTGGAAGGACTGATGCTAAAGCTGAAACTCCAGTACTTTGGCCACCTCATGTGAAGAGTTGATTCATTGGAAAAGACTCTGATGCTGGGAGGGATTGGGGGCAGGAGGAGAAGGGGAAAACAGAGG
>NW_011485933.1:140708-141004 GCF_000754665.1 Bison bison bison | reverse complement strand
AGAGAGGACGGGTCAGAGGGGCCTGCAGCTCAGACCCCCCGGAGAGCGGCCGCCCCAAGGGCCACACGGGGCGCAGAAGAACCTGAAGGCAGCATCCAGGGCGAGCGGGAGACCCCGTCCCGATGGCAGTCACGACAAGGTCCCGGCTGGAACCGCCCGCCCGTCACTGACCCCCTAGCCGCCAAGTGCCGGAGGCCCCGGGGCGGCTCTGAGTCTGCCACGGCCACCTGCCCAGCGTGCCCCAGCTCAGACCAGTGTGCTCAGACCAGGCCCCACGCGCCCCGCACGCCAGCCGC
>NW_011485933.1:136430-138937 GCF_000754665.1 Bison bison bison | reverse complement strand
ACGCTCACCCCCACAGCCAGCCACAGCTGCTCCCGCATGGGCAGCAGGACCAAGACGTCCCGGAGCTCTGCTGTCATCCTTCTGGGTGCACGTGGTTCTCGCGACCAGCGTCCTCCGTCTGTTTCTGTGGGGAGGACTCGTCAGGGCCGGGAAGCGGTGGCAGCCGGCATGCCCCCAGAGGGATGGGGCTGCGTGTCCCCACGCACGGGGCCCTCTTCTGCCGTCTGGCTGCAGGCAGGGCGCCGCACCCAGACTCACCAGCTGCCAGCTTCCGGGGACGAGCGCCCTGTGAGCTTCTGGCTGGGAAAACACCGGCAATGGGGCCAGGCCAAGGTCCAGGCTCCTAAGTAGCTGCGATGCCTGGAATGCAAATAAACACAGAGGCTAGCTCCACCCTGCTCCCGCTGACCCCTCTCCCCGGCGGACCACCTCCTCCTCCAGGTCGAGGACTGGGCATGGCCCCATCGTGGCCGCAAGGCCCCCGACGTGGACCGCAGACCCAGGGCCACTGCGGGGAAGCCTGGAGGAGCTGGAGGGGCATCCCCGGGGCAGGTGCCCCAGGTCCCCATGGTTCCCCGCCTGCCCTCACACCTGGAGGGAGGTGAACCCAGAGGTAGCCAGGCCAGTCCCCAGACAAGGTCTACCCGAAGACCGCCCTGGCCTTCAGGCCGGGATCACTGTCCCGTGCCGGCCGGAGGCCCTGAAGAGTGGAGCTCCTGACCTCTCAGCTGCTGGGAGCGCAGGGAACGGGCGGGCCCACAGGTGGGTTCCGCCCCCGCCGCCGGCCAGCAAGCCGAGTGTCTGACCCCGGGTGAGCCTGGGGGCCCTCAGCTGCCCCTCTGAGTGGGGCTGGCAGAGGCTTCCAGGCCACAGACAGGAGGCCCCGGAGGGTGGCTGGCCGTTCCGGGGAACTTGGTTCCCTCTGTCCTTACGTCCCGCCCCCCAGGGCTTGGAAGATGTGGGCCGTGGGCGGGGAGATGCAAAGGCCTGGGCTCTGTCTGCCCCTCGCTGCCCACCCTGCCCCCGCCCACTGTGGGGGTCAAGGGAATCTGAACAGCCTGCTGCCCTGCCTTTTGTCTCCAGGGTCAATGCAGCCCTGCTCTTCTCCAAGATGTGTGTCCCTTTAACCTGCAACTTAAGGATGTCTCAGATGGCTGGAGAGCCGGAAAGCAGACGCTGCCCCCTGACCCTGCACGTTCACCTGGGTGCCCGACTCACCGCCCGTGATGCCCTGTGAGCCACAGATGGTCCTGCCATGCGGAAGAACGGACACGGGCATGGCCCCGTTCCACGAGTGTCCGAGCGGCGGCAGCCACGCACCCGGACGGACACGCACGGGAGCCCGCGGGGGTGCAGGCAGGGGCGCAGAAGCGGGGCTTCCTCCAGCGAAGGCGCCGGGAACGGACGGCAGCCCCCACCGGGCAGCTAACGAGCACAGCACAGGGGCTCTGCCCCGGGTTCTGGATCCTGGTCCGTGTCCTCTACGACGAGATGGGCCTGCCAAGGGTGTTTCAGAAATAAAGCTTCCAAAACACAGGCCCATGAAGTACAGGTTTCACAAAACGACTCAGGAAAACCATTCAGCAGTAAGTAGGAGCAAAGGGCTGGTTTGTGGACAGATGTCAAAAAATCACGCCAACCGGAGAACACGATTTACACGAGTCCGCGACACGTGCACGAGGCCACAGCGGAGGCAGAGAGCAGGTCGGTGCTGTCTGGCTGGAGGCGGCCGCAGGCGGGGACGGGCCGCGGTCAGACGCGGGGGCACGGCACTCCATTGTTCATTTGAATGTATTTTTAACATGTAAATCATACCTCAATCACGCCATTAAAATACGCTATAAAATGGTAGAAAACCACAAAAAGTCCTTCCACAGGTGCACAGAATACAATGCCATCGTCTGCCAGGAAAGCCGCTTCTAGCAGGCGTGTGTGCCTGTGTGTGCCCTGCGTGTGCGAGTGTGACAGAGTGAGCGTCTGTGTGCCCTGATGTGTGCCTGAGAGCCTGCGTGTGTGCACTGTGAGCGCAAGTGTGACTGTGTGTGCAAGCCCTGTGAGTGTGAGTGTGTGTGCAAGCCCTGTGAGTGTGACAGTGTGTGTGCCGTGCGTGAGCGTGCCTGAAGCGTGTGTGTGTGTGCCCTGTGTCTGCGAGTGTGACAGTGTGTGTGTGAGACGAGTCAGCGCCGCCTGTGGCCAGCGCCTCACCTGCCCCTCAGGGAGCCGGTTCTGATGGTCGCAACGGCTTGCTTTATGGACAAGGAACCTGAGTCCGGAGGAGGAGCTGCTGGCTGAGTGGCCGTGACAGCCCCGCCCGCCCCCACCCCCCAGCCCAGCCCAGCCACGTGCACTTTGCCCCCCCGAGGGTCACCTGCCTGACCCACCCCGTGTCCAGTGAGCAGCCGGGTCCAGCCCCTGCTGCTTCTTAAGCTGCTACTTTTATTCCCACTTTTCCTGGAGGGGCAGTTGGCCAGAGGCAATGCGGCTTGCTGACTCTATCCGTGGGGAGC
>NW_011485933.1:135214-135644 GCF_000754665.1 Bison bison bison | reverse complement strand
CCTCTGAGACCCCCACTGCAGGCCTCGCTGGACTCAGGGACGTGCGCTAGCTCTCACCGCACGTCCAGGGCGGCTCTGAATTCCAAGCGGCAGACTCAGCCTGGTGGGAAGCACAGGGGTCTCACTGCCGTCGGATGCGGGGCGTGCAGAGTGCTGGGGCCTCCCCAATGTATCCCTGCTGGGAACTGAGGACCCCCAGCAGCCCCGACCTGGTGATGAGACATGGGCGGGATGCCCCGAGGGTGCCCAGGACTGTCTGCATTTGCAGCTGAGGAGAAGAGGAGAGCCGGCCGGAGGGAGGGAAGGGCAGGGACAGGGCGCTCTCCCCGCTGCCCGCGGGCCCGTCATGCCTCTGGACATCAGTGAGAACCCAGTGCCCCAGCGGGGGTGAGGGCAGAGCACCTGCCGTCCACTCGCTCGGCGCACAAGC
>NW_011485933.1:134174-134498 GCF_000754665.1 Bison bison bison | reverse complement strand
AAAGGGGAGCTGGGGGTGCGGGGGCCAAGGCGGCAGGGGGCACACCGGGTGTGCTCAGGCCTGCGACCACTCCAGTCACCAGCACCCATCACCCTCACCAGTCCTGTGAGGATGGCGGAGGACCCCTGGGATTGACCCCCGGGGCAATGCAGCCCGGGAGCAGGGAGGTGCCGAAAGGACATGAGTCAGCAGTCGTCACCGAGCAGTGGCCGGGCCCACCCGCGGCTCCAGCTGCCCTTCAGCTGGGATAGCAGATTCTTAGAATTCCCTCTGGGAGCCTCCTCTCTGCTGACCCGGCCAGGACCGTGAACCTAGGATTTAGAG
>NW_011485933.1:131787-134074 GCF_000754665.1 Bison bison bison | reverse complement strand
CCTCCCCACCCAGAGAAAAGGCCAGCTGTGTGCAGAGGGCAGTTTGCCCAACCGCACGGAGCTGGAGCCAGGGGCGAGGGGCTTTGGGGGCAGGTCAGCCAGGCCCGTGGTCTGTGGGCGTCTGGCACACCCTCCGCTGCAGAAGCACGTGCCTTCTCCCTCGTTTAGCGAGGGTTAGCAGTAGTGTTAGTTGCTCAGTCGTGTCCGACTCTTTGCAACCCCACAGACTGTAGCCCGCCAGACTCCTGTCCATGGGATTCTCCAGGCAAGAATACCGGAGTGGGTTGCCATTCCCTTCTCCAGGGATCTTCCCGACCCAGGGACGGAAACCGGGTCTCTTGCATTAAAAGCAGATTCTTTACCGTCTGAGCTACAGGGAAGGTCAGCGAAGATTAGCAAAGGCTTAGAGCTTCGAGTAGCGAGTTATTCAAACAGACGGCCATGAGGCACCTGTGTCTGCCGGCTGGGCGCCTCTCTCCAGCTTGAGGCGCCGCCCAGCTCTCCAGAGTAAGCCCCTGCCCCCACTGGGGCCCCCTGCCCTCAGCATAGAGTGCCCTGGGTTTTGGCAAAAGGCTGCCAGGTGCCAGGGCCTCACGCTGGGGCCTTGTATGGTCTCAGAGGCTGCACTGGGCACGGAGCTGGCGCTTGGCCGCTGGTTCAAAGCCAGACTGGCCGCCGGCAGCGAGAGAGTGGGGAAGGGTCCCTGGGTCCCCAAGGCCCCACAGGTCCTGGCCTAAGTGACCCGGTGGGTGTGGGGCAGAGGGGGAGGCGGGGAGGGGCGTGTCATTTACTCTGTGCAGGGTCAACTGAAAGCAGACGGGTGTAGCACGATTTTTTGCTGGTTCTGAGCCCTCTGCACGCTGGAGGGCACTTCTCAGCAGTGCCCGGCAGGCGCGGCCCCTGCTTGCGGGTCCTGTGAGGCCGGGGGAGTCCCGCGTGGGCTGAGCAGAACCAAGGGCAGACCCGGCCACAGTGGGCCTGCTCATCTGAAAGCAGGATTCTGCCCTGAAACCGGTGCGAGGGTCTCGGCGAAGAAGGAAATTCTCGGGACACGTGGTGCCTGCCGGGGAGGAGATACGAGCCGCCCCACGCCTGGCGGGTCCTTCCTTCATTCTCTCAGGAGGCCTCTGCGGAGCCCGCAGGGCCATCCATTACTGGAAAACAAGACGAGCCCTTCCACCTGGGCACCCCGCCCTCCACCCAGGACAGCAGCCTTGGGGGTGGCCTGGGCGCCCCGCCCCTCCCGCGCCCCCCACCTGGGTGCCCCGCCCCTCCTGCGGCCACCCCTCCCCCCTGGCCTGGGCACCCCGTCCCTCCTGCCCTCGGCTCAGGACAGCAGCCTCAGGGCTCGCCTGGGGTCTTTCTCCCACCCCAAGTCCAGAGGGCAGCAAATGCTCAGGGCTTCACCTTCAGGCCATGCTCCCCTCACACCTCCCGGTCCACAGCCCCCTCACCTCCAGTGTGGACTTCGGGGGGGCTCCCAGATCCTCATCTCTCAGCTCCCCCCACCCCAGGACCCTCAACACCTCAGCCCTGAGTTCTTGCAGAAATGGGGCATATCACACACTCTAGCCGAGAAAGGCTCCCACCTCCCACCAGAGAGAAGCGGGGTCCTCGGCCTTCGAGCCCCTCCGAGGGCCGTCCCTGTCTGCTCTCTGCCCCTGGACCTCTGCGTGTGCCCCCCAGGACTCAAGGTCAAGGCCGTCTGGTCGTTTCCCGTGTCCCTTTCTTCCGGCTGAAGAGAAGCCCTGTCGGAGGCGGTGGGCCAACGTGCGGGGCGTTGCACTTATGGCCCGAGGAGTACGTCACTGTAGACCCTGACCAGGATCCTTCCGAGTTTACGGTTTCTCGACTTTTACAAGGTGCCTCGGATTTCCTGGACTGACCCACGGTTTCCACTTGCTCGAGGTCACAGCAGGACACGAGAGACACGAATCACACGGACTCAGAGCCGCTTCGCAGACCCTCCATTCGTTGACCGCACGCGCTGGGAGCAGAGACCACGGAGTCATCTGGACCCGCCCTTGCGAGGAGCCTCTCGGAACGGCCGCCCGGGTGGACGCTCTTCCCGCGCTTTCTGCTTCTGCCCCAGGGAAGCCGAGTTCTGGTGCGGGCGGACCCCACAGACGGGCCCCTCTGTGGGCGGGTGGCGTGAAACGAGGCTGCCATCCCTGCGCCGTGTGCGGTTGACCCCAGGGCCCCTCGTTCCGCGTGGGACCCTCGACACATCAGGTTGCCCCCCACTTGCTGGCAGGGACCTCAGCGAGCTAGGTGACTTGTCCCCACT
>NW_011485933.1:130200-131596 GCF_000754665.1 Bison bison bison | reverse complement strand
CCTGGAGGAACCCTGCCAGGCCTTCCAAAGCCCTGAAATAGACCCTGTAACACGTCCTTCCTTCCTGCCTTCCTCTATCAGTGATGGTGCTGCCGGGGACGGGGGCGCCCCGATGTGCTGAGGGCGTGTGCTGCCCCTGAGCCCTCTGCCCACACGGTGGACACCGGGGCTTCTATCCTGACATGCTCGTTCCAGAACGAATCTGAGGGTCAGCCCAGGACACAGAGGCCCCCAGGCAGGGGAGGGCTCAGGGCCCAAGCTCCACGGAGCAGGAACCTCACCCCCACAGCGGGCTGACTCCTGGAGAAGCAGAGGTTTCCTACACTGGGGGACCCAAAGGCCTGCATGCCGCATGCTGTAGCTTCAGTCGTGTCCAGCTCTTTGTGACCCCGTGGACTGCAGCCCGCCAGGCTCCTCTGTCCGTGGGATTCTCCAGGCAGGAATCCTGGAGTGGGTTGCTGTGCCCTCTCCCAAAGGGTCTCCATTACCATTTATTTTGCATCTACCACGAGGACCTGCAAGGTTATGGGAGGGGCCCCCTCCCTTGAGTCCCAGCCTGGCCCTGCCTGGCGACCTCCAGGGCTGGGCCAGCCTGTCAGTCATAGCCCTTGGAAGAACACCGTTTATTCCATGATCCAGGTCACGCACATGCGTGTGGGCTGTCAGGGAGTGTGAGGCTTCCAGCGGGCCCCCCGTGGTGGAGGGCGTGACTGCTGGCTGACCACCGGTTGGACCCAGACCGTCCATGCCCCTGTCTTCGGAACGCAGCCTCTGCCCACCGTTCGCGCACCGGGGACCATGTTAGGGAGGTGGCCTTGCAGCAACTCCGCAGGGCTGAGACGGCTGGGAGGTGACCTCGACGGAGCCCTTTACGGCCTCTGTGTGGACCTGAGCTCGTGGGCTGCGGGCCGGTCCCGCCTGCTGCTGCCCACGGCGAGCGCGGCATCTGAGTCCCCCGCTTATCAAGTGAGCCTGCTGTCCGGGACTCTCCGAGCCCTCCGTGTACTGAGCCGGCCCAAGTCTCACCCAGCAAACTCCCGAGACTGCGAACCAACCAAGCAAAGCGTGGTCAGTGGTGGAGAGTGCTGCTCCCCTCATCGCTGTTCCCGATCTGTGGGCGTCCGCTGGGGCAGCGGGAACCTCATCAGGGCCCAGTCACAAACGTTAGCTGGCCGCCCCGCGACCCCAGGGCCCAGAACCCTGCAGGGGCCGACAGGGCTCAGGACCACGCCCGGCCGCGTGGCCGCGTGGCCCCTGTGTGTCCTCCCGGCAGGCCCACATGCCTGGCGCGGGGTGCTGCTGTGACGGGATTCTCAGATGTCGCGATCAGCTGGTCTTAGCTAAAGCCGATGACCCTCCACGGCGCGGGTGGGCTGCCCCCTAGGAGGGGAAGGCC
>NW_011485933.1:129345-129741 GCF_000754665.1 Bison bison bison | reverse complement strand
GCTTGGCCTCCCTCCCGTGTGTGCCTCGCGGTGTCACTTTCTGTCTCGGTCCTACTCTCCGTGTCCCGACAGCTGGGCCTGGGGGGCAGTGCCTATGGGCACCCTGCAAACCTCTGCTCCTTCCCCCTCCTTACGTTATTGAGTGAAATAACCCCAAGAACAGCCTCCTTGGTGATGCCACTGCCCGCAAGGCCAGTCCAGAGGGGACGTGGTCGTGGCCACCGCGTGTCCATCTAAGGGCTCTTGGCGGGTGCAGCTGGGGCGCTGGGGTGCTCCATGGCAGGGCAGTGAGCAGGACCACCGGCCGCTTCCGGGTCGTGTAGCGACCACAGGGTTGCGGTCCCTGCAGCGCTGGACCAGGCGCTGGGCACCCGGCTCTCCTCCCCGTCGTCCACG
>NW_011485933.1:128263-129245 GCF_000754665.1 Bison bison bison | reverse complement strand
GGGCCCAGACCTGCCAGCCCCACGGTCACGTGGGCCAGCTTGAGGTGCGCCTGTCTGCCTCTGTCTCTCCCGTCGGTTCTCTCTCCAGAGCACCCTGCCTACCGCCCACCTGCTGCACACCTCCTGTGTGCACCCGGGACACTCCTTGCTCCCTGGTGATGCCAGGAACAGCGCGGGGCGGGGGCCCTGCCCTCCTTCCTCCTGGGTCCAGAGCCCGCCTGGTCCAGGGAGCAGACCCCTCCCTCCTTCCCTCGCAGGCTTCCTCCGGCTCTCTCCCTGCAGCAGCCCGCGCTCCCCACACAGCCCTCGCTGACTCAGCTCCCGCAGCCCCGGCCTGTGCCCCCAGCTCCCCACTCAGGTCACCAGAGCGGCTGCTCCCCGACACCCCTCCCTTCTCACCGCACCCCGGACGTCTGAGGACGGATGAGGAGTCACTTCCAGGCAAACCTTCCTAACGCCCCCTGCCCCCCCGGGGCCTCTAACCTTGACCGTGTCTCCATCACCTCACCTTCCCTCTCTCCTGCCCAGCCCCTCCTCATCCAGAATTCTACCGAGACCCCCACCTCGGGGACCCCACCTCTCTCTGCACCTTCCCCAGCACCGTCCCCTTGGCCTGGGACACGCTCCCTCCCGCACCAGCCCTTCCCACGGTCCACTGGCCTCTCCCAGCCGGTCACCCTGGCCCGACCCTGTGCCTCGCAGACACTGGGGCTCGATTGTGTCCCAGACTCTGTGTCTCCCGTGTCCCAGGGGCGGGTCTCCTGGCTAGCGCCCCACACTCCCTGCACAGGTCCGTGCCCCACTGTTTCAGTGGGCCTGGGCCCAGCTGCTTGGTGGACACGTGTGAGGCCCAAGGGGCCATGTCACTCTCTGGGGGGCGGAAAACAAGCTGTACTGTCACCAACTACCCATGGCTTCCTTCACCAGAGCGGCGTCCGCTCACCCCATTCCTGGCACAAGGCGTGCACCCCAGGAGATTCCC
>NW_011485933.1:126509-127669 GCF_000754665.1 Bison bison bison | reverse complement strand
GGGAGAGGGGAGGATCAGGTGGCCTCGACCCTCTCCTGAGTGACACCGGCCCTGGGACAACAGGTGTCATCTGAGAACGTCCCAGCCCCAGGTCCTGCCTGTGAGACCAGAGACTCGACCACTCCCTCATAATCCAGCCACGTTGCACACCGGTCACAGGTCCTGTCAAGTACAAAGTGCCCGGTCGGCGTGCCAAGGACACGCCACACTTGGAGGAAGCCAGCGACTCTGGGGAGGCCAGTTCTTGTACTTTTCCAAGCCAACCACCTTCCTGAAAATACCGAGGCCTGAAACAGACGGGGCAGGAGTACAGGAGCAGGTCTGCCAGGCCCGAGCACAGGGTCAGCCCTCTGCTGGGGGAGGCGGGGGGGCGGGCCGCCAGACAGCCCCAGCCACGCCCACTACGACACACAAGCATCCCCTGGGGGTCAGGTGGCCGAGGCCTGGGGGACACAGGCCTGCCCCTTGTCCGCACAGCCGGTGCTCAGCCCACCCTTGTTGAAAGCAGAATGGCACAGAAAGGTCTGGCGGACTTAGGCTCCTAGGCAGTTACTGCTTCGAGAAGAAAGGCCCTTCTGGGAGGAGGGCAGGGTGCCATCAGCAGTCCTTGTGGGGCAGACCAGTCCTGGCTACCCTGGGGCTGGGGTCAGGTGGCGGGTGACCAGGCTCTGCCCTTGGAAGCAGCCGGCAGGCCGCCACCCACCTCATCCTGCTGCAAAGCACAGTGAGGTCCCAGGGGCCCATCTTGGGGGCCGAGGGTCTCCTGAAGGTTAGGCTCACCTCTCTCATCCCCTAAAGGGAATGGTGCCAGACCGATGTCCAGGAGGGTGAGCACAGATGACAGCTGCTCTCGGAGGAACTGCATAAGGCTCCGCCAGCACCTGCTGCCCCCAGCCCCACTGGCACCCGGCCCAACCCAGGGCCAGGAACGGGGGCAACAGAACGCCAACCCCAAGGCCCCCGCTCTGCCTAACCACACCCAGGTCAGCGGGCAGCCGAGGCTTCTGTGTCCTGTGTCACCAGGATCCTGGGTGCGGGAAAACCCTTGGAAGTCCAGGAGGAAGGAGCCAGACCCGGCCATGGTAAGCGGGGGCGACTCGGGGAGCCTCCTCTTGTCAACAAGCAGCTGGCCCCCACAGCCACCCCCCACCCCCAGGTGA
>NW_011485933.1:125912-126358 GCF_000754665.1 Bison bison bison | reverse complement strand
CCGATCTCCACAGAAACGGGGGTACAGGGCCATTTCAGGGCCCAGCTCCCTGCTGACAGTGTCCTAGAAAAGCCCCCTCTGTTTTCAAGGAGACCTGGCAGGTGGAAGCAGGGACTGTGGCCCACAGACCCCAGATCACCTCCTGTACCCCTGCGCTCACCTCAGCTCCCAGGCCACAGAGCCTGCCAGCCCCCCGCCGCCTCCCGGGACCTGAAGGAGAAACGGGCTCTGGACAGCCAGGGGAGCCCCGAAGCCCTCCGCTTGGCAACTTGCTGCCTGAGCCATTCTGTAGCCTTGCTCACTGCCCGCACCCAGCCCCATGCACAACCTCCAGGACCACCCGACCTCCTGGCCTGCAGGTACCCCGCACCCCGCGTTTCCTTCTGCATGCTTCTGGGGGCAACAAGAGACAGGAAACTCTGCCTAGAACCTGGGTGCCCCTTCTG
>NW_011485933.1:125309-125812 GCF_000754665.1 Bison bison bison | reverse complement strand
CAGGACGATCTCTGCCCTTTCAGAGTCTAGCCCTCAGGAGCAGGCTCCGAAAACCCGCATTTCAGGCCACCCCTGGATGGAGGGTGGGGGCCGGGGTACTGGGGACGGAGCAGAGGCTGGGCTGAGAGGAGACAGCAGGGGAGTGGAGGTCGGGGAGCCGGGGCGGGGGGCGGGGCTCCTCCCGAAGGACCACAGGGCAGGTGGCGCCTAGCCGCCTCTACATCAGAGCCGGACCGACGGGGTCCATACAGCAGAGCCAGACCAACCCGGCCCCTACAGCAAGCCCGGCCCGACCCCGTCTCCACAGCAGAGCCGGCCCAATCCGCCTCTACAGCAGGCCCCGGGGCGGTCCCGAGGCTTTGGCTCTGGACCCAGCTAGTCGCAGCGGAGGCGACAGCCATCGGCCAGGTCCAGGCCAGGGCGCAGGAAGGGGCGCCTCTCGCTCCCTGGCACGCTCACCTGCAGGAATGGGAGTCTGGGTCCAGGCAGGGCTCACGGGTCCG
>NW_011485933.1:117407-124716 GCF_000754665.1 Bison bison bison | reverse complement strand
AGTCCCTTTGTTGCCCTTTCCCAGGGTTGCAGGTGCACGGGGTCGGAGGTCTTTGGTGCCCCTCTCCCGGGGTCACACGGGCCCAGGCCCACCGGGGGGCCCAGTGGAAAGGTCCCGCCTGACCTCGGCTGGTACTGGAGGCGCAGCGGAGACCGCGGAGCCGCGCGGAGGAGGTCCGGGGAGCCTGGCTCCCTCGGGGGGACGCTCGAGGCGGGGTGCCACCGCCCGGCGATGCGCGCGGCTCCGTGCTCTGGGCACCGCTCTGGGGCCCGCAGGAAGGTGGCGGGGGAGGGAGGGGTCGTGATCCGGAGAGAAGCGGGTGAGGGCCCTGCGAGTGTGCACCCTGAAGCCCAGCGTCACCAGGTCCCAGCCTCGCTTCTCTACACAGCTCGTGTGGGCTTCTAGTATTTCAGTTACTTTCATTTTGACGGAGTCCCCCGGTTAGAGTGTAAGCTCCATCAGGTAGCGGGTATTTCTGTTTGCTGTTGAAACTCGAACACCTGGAGGAGTGGCTGGCACCCCATGGCTGTTTGTTTGTTCTGCCTCAGGGCCACAGGAAGACCGCCCACTGGGGTGAAGATTTCGGCTTCCCTGGGACTCTGCTCGTGCTCACTTCAGATCTGGGTTATGAATGTCACAGATTCATTTGCAGTGTGATTTTTGTTGTTGTTGTTGTTTGTCTAGGCTTCAACAGTATGTGAATGGAGAACTTCCAGATGTTCAAGCTGGATTTAGAAAAGGCAGGGGAACCAGAGATCAAATTGCCAATGTCCGTTGAATCACGGTAAGAAAATTCAATAAAAACATCTATTTTTGCTTCATGGACTACGCTAAAGCCTTTGACTGTGTGGATCACAACAAACTGGAGAATTCTTAAAGAGATGGGAAGACCAGACCACCTTACCTGCCTCCTGAGAAATCTGTGTGCAGGTCAAGAAGCAACAGTTAGAACTGGACATGAAACAACGGACTGGTTCCAAATAGCAAAAGGAGGATGTCAAGGCTGTACATTGTCACTTTGCTTATTTAACTTCTATGCAGAGTACATCATGAGAAATGCCTGGCTGGATGAAGCACAAGCTGGAATCAAGATTGCTGGGAGAAATATCAATAACCTGAGATATGCAGATGACACCACCCTTATGGCAGAAAGCTAAGAGGACCTAAAGAGCCTCTTGAAGAAAGTGAAAGAGGAGAGTGAAAAATCTGGCTTAAAACTCAGCATTCAGAAAACTAAGGTCATGCAATCTGGTCCCATCACTTCATGGCAAATAGATGGGGAAACAATGGAAACAGTGACAGACTTATTTTGGGGGGCTCCAGAATCACTGCTGATGGTGATTGCAGCCATGAAATTCAAAAACGCTTGCTCCATGAAAGAAAAGCTATGACCAACTTAGCATATTAAAAAGCAGAGACATTACTTTGCCAACAAAGTCCATCTAGTCAAAGCTGTGGTTTTTCCAGTAGTCATGTATGGAGGTGAGAGTTGGATTATAAAGAAAGCTGAGCGCTAAAGAATTGATGCTTTTGAACTGTGGTGCTGGAGAAGACTCTTGAGAGTCCCTTGGACTGCAAGTGGATCCAACCAGTCCATGCTAAAGGAAATCAGTCCTGAATATTCATTGGAAGGACTGATGCTGAAGCTGAAACTTCCATACTTTGGCCACCTGATGGGAAGAACTGACTCATTCTAAAAGACCCTAATGCTGGGAAAGATTGAAGGCTGGAGGAGAAGGGGACAACAGAGGATGAGATGGTTGAATGGCATCACCAACTCAATGGACATGAGTTTGAGCAAGCTCCAGGAATTGGTGATGGACAGGGAGGCCTGGCTTGCTGCAGTCCATGGGGTCGCAAAGAGTCGGACACGACTGAGTGACTGAACTGAATTGAACTACTCCCCCACCAAGCCCCAACTCTACCATGAGAGCCTGCTGGCTGAGGACAAGCTGTTTTTTCACGATGCTGGTTTTCTGCTGTGTATTCAGTAGTGTGCTTAACTCTGCAAGGCAGAGACCAGCCTTCCCATTTTACAGAGGAGGACTCTGAGGCCAAAGCAGATCAACACTCTGGGAGGTGGCACCACTCAGCAAAGAGGAAGCAGGCTTTTCCACAGCCAGAAACCTGTTGAATAAATTGATTAGCAAATCATTATAAATTATTCCCTTACATTTATTTAACTTTAATATCTTTCAAAACAGTGTGTGTGTGTGTTCACGCACACGTACTCAGTTCTTTGTGACCCCATGGACTGCAGCCCGCCAGGCTCCTCTGTCCATGGAATTTTCTAGGCAAGAATACTGCAGTGGGTTGCCATTGTCTTCTCCAGGGGATCTTCCCAACTCAGGGATCGAACCCACGTCTCCTGCATCTCCTACACTGGCAGGCAGATTCTTTACCACTGAGCCACCAGGGAAGCCCCTTCAAAACAGCCTTACCTCTCATGCAATTGGCCAAAGTGAAAATTGGCAGAGAAGGTATTATGCCATGGCTAAGCATAGAGATTCTGACTTTTGGGGTCCAAACTCTGTCTTTTTCACTTTCGTGCTATGTGATCTGAGGCTACTTAATCTCTCTTTGCTTAAAATGGGGGTAATAATAGAACTTAAGGAGGAGTTTGAGGGTTAATTGAGTTAATATCTGTAAAACATTCAGAAATTGCCTGGCATGTAAGGGCTCCATGAGATTTGGTCTCTCTGCTTTTTTCTGCCTGACACAGCAACATGCAACAGTGCAGACCATCGCAGATAGACTGCTGTGTGCGAAATGGAGATCGGGGAGAAGCTGCTCTGAGCACAGGGCGCCCAGCCTGGGGCTCTGCGATGACCGTGTCGGGTGGGGTGGGGGGAAGGAGGGGGACTCAAGAGGGAGGGAACATTTGTATAATTATGGCTGATTTGTATAATTATGGCCATTGTTGTATGGCGGAAACCAACACAGCACTGTAGAAGTTAAACAAAGCAACAGTGTAAAGCCTGTGCAAAGCCCAGGCCTTTGGTCTTACAGGGAGGAGCTCTGGTGGTCTTACCTGTAGCAATGACAGAGCGAAGACCTTCTCAGTGGCGTGGCTGCTTGTCCCCTGGTGCCACCAGGAGCCTGGGTGAACGTCCAGCTTAGAAACAGCAGCCTTATCGGCACCTTCGGATACCAGTGGGTGTCAGCCTTCAAGGGCACAGGCTTCAAAGTGAAATTTAAGTCCGGCGTTCCGTGTCTCCAGTCTGGGGTGACGAAGGTGGAGAGACCATTTCACTGTCTCCGTAGTAAACAAAGAGCAACCTCATCGGGACCAGCGTATGGGGTTTCACTGACCTCGGAGAACAAAGCAGATGGAGCCCAGCTGGAAACTCCCCTCAGGGCTCAGAAGGGCGCTGAAACGCATCCCTGGGAACCCGGGTGCTATGGGGAGCAGACGCCTCGCTGTAGACGCCTGGTCGCTACAGGTCAAAACTTCAGGAAGGTCATCCCTTTAGGAATGGTCCTTGTAGACTGCCTGGCGTGTCTCTCTGCCTGGAGGGTTGGGGGGGTGGTGGGGGGCGGGGGGCTCATGCCCTCCAGCGGGGAGAGGGCAGGAAACGCACCCCTGAGTGCGTGACAGGACATTGCAGGGTGAGGAGTCGCTGGCGAGTCTGCTCCTCCTGGTCTGTAAGTGAATTCACACCTCGGTTAATGCTTAAATCTGGCAGACTCTTGACTTAGAGACTCAGAGCCTCCAGTGGATGGGAAGTCAAGCTAGGAAAGGCCAGAGTGCAAAGACCCGCCAACTGATCAGAGTCCAGGAGGAATCAAGGGTGCTGTTCCCCAGCTTCAGGGCCACGTGGACGTGGGCTGCCCCGTGCAGCGAGGAGGCAGGCGGGCGATGTGTTGAGCCGGGAGCTAACCGCAGGGCGTGTCGTTCTGAGATGCTTTTTGGAAGCAGGGTCCACCATTCCTTTGGAATTTATTGATATTAGTGAAAACACAAGTCAAAATCATACCTTTTTACTCATTCTCGTTTGTTCTCTGCTGATCTGGCATAATATTCTAAATAAAATGAATGTTATAGCAAAGTGATGCAGGAACCAAACTTTAATGCACTGAAAATCACTGAATGGACAAGAAATTATTTCAATGAAAGGAAAGTGATCATGTTTACAAAATGATACTATCAATATTGAAATAAAGAGGATGAGATCTCTTGACATTTCATGCCAAATGTGCCAACAAAGAAAATAATAGAAAAAGAAAAAGGAATGCTCTTTCTACCTGTATTCAGCCCATCTCTGAAACATAAGAAAATTTAAAAATCAAGTTTTTTCTATGTTAGAAGCAATGATAATTGTGAAATAAGGTTTTGAAAATACTGAAATAATTTTATGGCCTTTACAGTTTTCCAGATGACTTATGAAATCTGGAAACTGGATGAATTGACATTCCACCAGATCAGAAAGTGTGTCTATACTGAATCTGCGGCTGAACACGGAGGATGACACTGACTGGGTGGGGGGGGGGAGGGGAGAGGGGCAAGCTGTGTATGGGAATCTAAAAGTTTCAGGCTATTTTCTAAGATCGGATGACTCCCATTAAAGTACTGTGACCTATTTGCAGCAGTGATTTATTGGATATATCTCTGGATGATTTTGAATCTGTCAGGACATATACAGCTATCATTTGCTAGTGGAAAGTATAGCTTCTCAAAATTTACTTAAAATTGCTTGTGATCCACAGCATCATAAAAACTTTCAAATCAAGTGCCATTTTATAAGATGCAATATTGAAGCCAGGAAGTAATGAAATGCACTTAAAACATTTTCTCAGCCAAAGCAAAGCATATTTCAATAAATATTTTAATATTTATTTTATATTTTTATAAATCTAGTGGCATGGAGTTTCTAATTATTGTGATTAAAATTTAAATTTGTATTATTTCATGCTTAACAAGTGTACAATTATACAAATTGATTTTGTTATAGTAATTGTTGATAAATAAGTAATATACTGATATGACAAGATTTACTTGAAAAAGAGTTTTGCCTTTTAAAATTCACAAAACAGGATGAGCTGGTCAATACCCTGAAACAGACAATAGTGTGATCTGAATCAAAATTATTAAAGTGGATTGGCCAAAGATTTAAAATAATTATGTTAAATGTATCAAAGCAGATAAAGAAGAGATATCAAAATGATATAAAACCAAGAAACCATAGGAAGGCCTGACTGGAAACCTGGCGTGGGAAAATGCAGCTGCTATAACAGGTAGGTAGCATTGCTGGGGAAGGGAGAGCTGTCCCAGCTCCTGGGGTGGGGAGCGTCCTCCACCAGCCCTCCCCAGCACTAGCTGGGGTCCCGTTCCACTCAGTTCTGGCACCATCTGAGCCGCTGAACGACAGCCTGCAGACAGCGAGGGTAAGGGCGCAGTCCTAGGAGACTCCCCCGGCCCCCACGTCAGACACCAATTCCTCACCTGTGCTTCTGACCCACAGGATATACATCTGGGGCTCCAAGGACCCCTGTTCTTGGTTTCTATTAATTTGCTTGAGTAGCACAAGGTTTCAGGAAACCGGCTAAACTGGTGTGACCAGTGAACTCAGGAAACTGACGAGATTCCTGGGTTTATTAAGAAAGGCTGTAACTCGGAAAAGCCAGAGGAGATGGGCTGGGCTAGGCTGGGGGAGGGGCTTCGTGCCGCCCAGGTGCCCCACCCTCCCAGCGCCTGCGTCCAGGGGGTCACCAACCCCGACACTTCAAATCCGTCCTTTGGGGTTTAGGGAGCTTCATTACACAGGCAGGATTCCTTCAGTCCTGGGCCATTGGTGACTGAACTGGGTCTCCAGCGACTCTTACCTCCGGAACTGAAAGTTCTAACCCTCTAATCACTTGGTTGATTTCCTGGCAACCAGCCCACACCCTTAGAAGCTTTGCTAAAGTCAAGTAATTTGAACAACAAAAGACAGCTTTACAGTTTATCACTTAGGGATCTTCAAGAGCTTGAGGAGCTCTGTGTCAGGAATAGACCAAATACTTATTTTTCATTATGAATCACAATATCACAGGTAGATACGGGATGAAGGAATAAAGTAGGAATCAGATGAAGACAGACCTCAGGAGTCTGCAGGAAGGAGTAAAGAAATACAAGCTGCTCAAGAAAAGTAGAGATACCAAGGGTAGAATTAGAAGTCTCAAATACGAATGCCGGGTTAGAGGAATCACAAAAAAATAGCTTTTAAAACAGGTGAACTATTCATTGCTGTTATTCAGTCGCTACATCGTGTCTGACTCTTTGCAGCCCCCTGGACTGCAGCACGCCAGGCTTCCCTGTCTTTCACTGACTCCTGGAGTTTGCTCAAATTTATGTCCATTGAGAGACGCCATCCAACCGTCTCATCCTCTGTCACCCCCTTCTCCTCCTGCCTTTAGTCTTTCCCAGCATCAGGGTCTTTTCCAATAAGTTGGCTCTTTGCATCAGGTGGCTGAAGCACTGGAGCTTCAGCTTTAGCATCAGTCCTTCCAATGAATATGAGTTGATTTCCTTTAGGATTGACTGGTTTGATCTTGCAGTCCAAGGGACTCAAGAGTCTTCTCTAGCACCAAAACAGGAAAGCATCAATTCTTCGGCACTCAGCCTTCTAAACCAGAGCTTTGCAAGCAGAGGATCTCAGGGTAAAGCCAGAGCAGAGCAGGGCCAGAGCTGCTTCCAGCTCCAGGGAGATGGGAGCGGGAGGCGGGGGGCTCCCCACCTAGAGGATGGCTCAGACATCTGAGGTGGGGGTGTGGTGTCTCCTAAGGGGCTGGCAGAGCAGCAGGGAGTTCTAAGGACGTGCTGAAAAGAAAGAGGAAGGGGGTGAGCACTCAGGACAGGCAGGTCCCGGGGGTCGATTCAGCACACCACCGCTCTGTCCATCCAGAGGTGCCCAGGCCTGGCCCAGATGTTACCACTTGGGCCACTCCTGGGACCTGTGGCCAGCACAGGGGGGCAGGGGAGAGGGTGGGGACAGCAGGCTGCTTCCTGCAGCTCCCGGTGCCTGGGGGGTCCCTGGGCACCACCCTGGGGGCCTCGGCCAGGGCTGGAGCCCGTGGGCCAGCCAGCGGCTCGGCACGTGAAGGCTGCCTCCAGCCCCAAAGGCACAGGTTGAGCCCCACACATGTCTGGGCTGTGTCCTCCCTGGAGGGGAGTGCCACCTGGTGACCCACAGAGGCCGCTGGAGCCAGGCCCAGTTGGCTGGAGCAGGTGGCGGGCCACAGGGGTGGCGGGCCACAGGGGTGGCGGGGGCGACGGGCCCGCAGGTGGACCCTGCTGCCCAGCGCTCCATTGTCCTGGAGGCAGCTCCCC
>NW_011485933.1:115743-117307 GCF_000754665.1 Bison bison bison | reverse complement strand
TGGGTTGCAGTGACACAAGTTCCGACCCCTCTTTTCAGTGAAGGTGGTTGTTGGCCAGAAGAGGCAGGGTCCGTGGAGGCCGAGCGGGGTGGGGGCCGGATGAACCATCCTCTGTAGGCCGGGGCTCCTGGGGGGACAGCCTGCAGACACGTCTCTTTAGCTTCGAGTTTGCTTTCTGAGCCCTTCAGAAAAGCCGCAAGCCCGGCGGTGGCCAGCGCATGGACACTGCAGCCCCGGTCGCTCCCCAGCGTCTCATACGATTCCTCGGGTCTGCGGAACACTGAGAAAGGACAGCCGCTGGTCAGACTCTTCAGGGCCTGAGGCTCTGGAACCTGTCTTTTCTGAGGCCCCCTGCTCAGATCCCGTCTCCGCTGAGGCTGGTGGGGGAGGCCCTGAAATGGGCGTCAGGCTGTCATCCTGGGAAGAGACCTGCAGGCACCCGTGAGAAGACAGGAGCGCCGGCGCCGGCCCGACAGACAGACAGATGGACAGACAGATGGCCCCAGTCTCCCCAAGGCGCAGGTGGACTCAGGTCACGTGGGAGCCCCTGGGACCGGCCTGCAGGGCTGCCTGTGCCCTGACTCCAGGCGCTGGTCCAGGAAAGCTCGCCGGCCGGGCCCTGCATGGGGGAGAAAGCCGGATGGACGGTGGCCGGGGCCTCGGTGACGGCAGGTGACCAGAGGCTAGACATGCGTTTTAGCTGACAGTTCAACTTTGCTGTTCAGTGTTTGTCAACATGGATTTTCAAAAAAATGTCTTTCTTTTCAAATCCTTAGGTTCATACCAATGCATTCAAAACGGACATAGAACTCTGAAGTCAAGGCAGCTTAGTAGCACTTGCCTTCAAACCTCTGAAAATCATTATTATTTTTTTGGTTCATAGGAATGTATACATTTTCCCATTTATACATATTTTTCAGCTTCATCGAGGTATTATTGACAAATAAAACTGTAAGATATTAGAGTATACAGCATGATTTTTTAAACATAAGCACTGTGAAAAGAGCCCCCCAAGAAATCTAATTAATTAACACATTCATCACCTCACGTATTTTTCTCTTTTTTGGTGAACAATAAAGTTCTGCTCTCTTAGAAAATTTCAGTTACACATAGCGTGGTTCCAACAAGTCCTCATGTTTTACATAGATCCGCAGACCTTGAAAATCGTTTTTTAACACGATCATCCACAGATACGGACATGACTTTGAGCAAACTCTGGGAGACAGTGGAGGACAGGGAAGTCTGCTGTACTGCAGTCCACGAGGTTGCAAAGAGCGGGACACAACCTAGCAACTGAACGACAACAAATCCACAGATGATACACAAAGAGAAAATCTCCCGTAAGCACCCACAACGCCCACCACTGAAGTCAACCATCGGCTTCCCTGGTGGCTCAGTGGCAAAGAAGCTCCTGCAAGGCAAGAGACCCAGCCAGCTCTTTTCGACTCGCCGCTTGGCTGCAAAAGCGGGATCACACTTAGAGCCAGCAGGTGGGTGGGTGCGGGCCCTCCAGTGGCAGCAGGGCAGCTGAGGGAGACTGACAGTGCCAGTCGCTCCGCCGCCT
>NW_011485933.1:113292-115643 GCF_000754665.1 Bison bison bison | reverse complement strand
GCTCAGCCGCTGCCTCTGTGACCCCGTGGACTGCAGCCCACAGGCTCCTCTGTCCATGGGAGTCTCCAGGCAAGGGTAACGGAGAGGGTGGCCATGCCCTCCTCCAGGCGATCTTCCTGACCCTGGGATCGAAACTGGGTCTCCCGCATTGCAGGCCAATTCTTTACCCACTCTGGGGATTCTTTTCAACTTTCTTCTCTCTTGGGTCCACGTCCACGTGTCCGCCTCCCTCTCCCCACAGTCCACACTTTGAGTCCCTTTCTGCGGGCCCACCTCCTGGGGGTCCACATCCCCATCCTCTCTTGTGGAATACCTGACCCAAGAGAAAGGAGAGCAGCTTTGAAAAGAAAGAGCGACCCCAGGCACCAGCACTGACATGCAAGGCTCTAGGAAACCACGCTCCTTCCAGACGGCCAGCCTCTCAGACCCTGACCCACACCCCTGCCTCCTTTCCGGCTGAACAATCAACAGCCGTGGAAGAACCTGCCTCCTGGGGGCCTCGCAGCTGGGAGAAGTGCCACAGGGGGCAGACCAGCAGGTCCGGGGCCCTGTCTGGGGACTTCCTTGCGTCCCCTGTTTGAGGAGTTGGCCAGACACCTGACTGGGGATGTAAAGCCATAGTCAGGTCCACAGTACATCCAGAAGCGAGAGGAGAGGTTTAGGGTGGAGAGAAAGGCCAGGGGCCTGGCGCTGAGGAGAGAGAGACAGGGACAGACAGGCAAGCTGGGGAGGGTCCATTTGGAGCGGGGAGGGGCAGCGGGGAGAGGGGAGGGAGGGAAGGGGAGAGGGAAGAGGAGGGGAGGAGAGAGGGGAAGGGAAGGCAGGGGAGAGGGGAAGGGAGGGGAGGGGAGGGGAGGTGGGAGGGCCACCGGGCTCTGAAGGCCGGTCCTGTCCATGTCCCCGTCCCTCCTGCCTCCTTCCAGAACTTTCCACCTTCTGAGTTCCATGTTTGGTTTGGTAAGTGTCGGTCTCACCCCCAGCCAGGATCCATGGCATTCTGTTCACCTTTGCAACTCTATCACCCCAGACTCTCTCAGCCTGCAGTGTCTCAATAAAGTGCTCGATAAGGATGCAAAGAACAAGTCAAACGGGCGGCATTCCTGAACCAGAGCCCGGAAGCTGATGCCCTGCACACGTCCTGCAAGCTTGTTCCCTGTGTCCCAGAATTTCTCCTTCAAACACTGGACAGGACCAGGGAGTGAGGCCCCACCCACCACAGGGCTGTGGTCCCTCCAGCCCCAGGATGGGGGATGGGGGGATGCACTGTTGGGGGTGCGAGCTTCCCTTTGAGGGTCGGACCACCCCACCTCACTCAGAGCACCAGGCCGGGACCTGCTGGGTCTCCAACCTTCATAGGAACCCGGGGCTCGGGCCTGGGAGGAGCCGGGAAGGTTTGCTGGGCCCGAAGGTGTGAGTGGGAGCTGCGTCAATGGCCACTGCAGCCCCCAGGGGACAGAGTGGCTGGAGGGCTGCACGCACAGGTGGGCGGGGCCGGCCTTGGGGGCGGGGCCGGGCCTTGGGGGCGGGGCCGGCCTTGGGGGCGGGGCACCGGGCTCGTCCTGTGGCTCCTCGGAGCCCCGGCTCCCTGGACCACTGTCCGGTGTCCAGGAGGCCCCAGGACGGCTCGGAGATGAGTGAGGGGCCACTTTCCAAACTGATACTGAGAGGTTAAGGAGAGGGGACCTTAGAGACGCTGATGGAAACGTTTAAGCACAGTCACCCTGATCAGATCAGATCAGATCAGATCAGTCGCTCAGTGTGTCCAACTCTTTGCGACCCCATGAATCGCAGCACGCCAGGCCTCTCTGTCCATCACCAACTCCCGGAGTTCACTCAGACTCACGTCCATCGAGTCAGTGATGCCATCCAGCCATCTCATCCTCTGTCATCCCCTTCTCCTCCTGCCCCCAATCCCTCCCAGCATCAGAGTCTTTTCCAATGAGTCAACTCTTCGCATGAGGTGGCCAAAGTACTGGAGTTTCAGCTTTAGCATCATTCCTTCCAAAGAAATCCCAGGGCTGATCTCCTTCAGAATGGACTGGTTGGAACTCAGAGAGTTCCAAGGGACTCTCAAGAGTCTTCTCCAACATCACAGTTCAAAAGCATCAATTCTTCGACGTTCAGCCTTCTTCACACTCCAACTCTCACATCCATACATGACCACAGGAAAAACCATAGCCTTGACTAGACGAACCTTTGTTGGCAAAGCAATGTCTCTGCTTTTGAATATGCTATCTAGGTTGGTCATAACTTTCCTTCCAAGGAGTAAGCGTCTTTTAATTTCATGGCTGTAGTCACCATCTGCAGTGATTTTGGAGCCCAGAAAAATAAAGTCTGACACTGTTTCCACT
>NW_011485933.1:112039-113192 GCF_000754665.1 Bison bison bison | reverse complement strand
TGTTTCCCCATCTCTTTCCCATGAAGTGATGGGACTGGATGCCATGATCTTTGTTTTCTGAATGTTGAACTTTAAGCCAACTTTTTCACTCTCCACTTTCACTTTCATCAAGAGGCTTTTGAGTTCCTCTTCACTTTCTGCCATAAGGGTGGTGTCATCTGCATATCTGAGGTTATTGATATTTCTCCCAGCAATCCTGATTCCAGCTTATGTTTCTTCCAGTCCAGCATTTCTCATGATGTACTCTGCATAGAAATTAAATAAGCAGGGTGACAATATACAGCCTTGACGTACTCCTTTACCCTGAACGAGCTTCTTAAACCCAGCGCAGCTACTGGGAAGGAGGAATTAGTGCAAGGACAAGAGAGAGGGAGCCGCGTGAACGGAGCTGACTATAGAGCCGGGCACATGCCTCCCCCACACCTGGGCACAGAGCCTTCAGTCTGCTGCTGACCTCACCCGGGGCTGCGGGAAACATGGGCTCTGCACATCTAGACCCCTTGGACAGCTCAGAACCTGCCCATCAGGGAGGGGGGCGGGGAAGGGGCAAAGTGCTGCCATGACCCAGACCCCAGGACACGGGAGGGGGCAGCTGCAGAATCCAAGCTGAGACGTGACATTCTTCACAGAGGAGTCATTATCCAGTTCAGTCGCTCAATCGTGTCCGACTCTTTGTGACCCCATGAACTGCAGCACGCCAGTCTTCCCTGTCCATCACCAACTCCCAGAGCTTACTCAAACTCATGTCCATTGAGTTGGTGATGCCATCCAACCATCTCATCCTCTCTCATGCCCTTCTCTTCCCAACTTCAATCTTTCCCAGCATCAGAGTCTTTTCCAGTGAGTCAGCTCTTCACATGAGGTGGCCAAAGTACTGGAGTTTCAGCTTTACCATCAGTCCTTTCAATGAACACCCAGGACTGATTTCCTTTAGGATGGACTGGTTGGATCTCCTTGCAGTCCAAGGGACTCTCAAGAGTCTTCTCCAACACCACAGATCAAAAGCATCAATTCTTCGGTGCTCAGCTTTCTTTATGGTCCAACTCTCACACCCATACATGACTACTGGAAAAACCATAGCTTTGACTAGACGGACCTTTTTTGGCAAACTAATGTCTCTGCTTTTTAATATGCTGTCTAGGTTGGTCATAGC
>NW_011485933.1:109101-111832 GCF_000754665.1 Bison bison bison | reverse complement strand
CTCCCTGCTGGGCCAAGAGCACTGGTGGCAGGGTGTCCCCCGTGTACTGGGCTGCAGAGCAGCTGTCTGTTGGCTGCAGGGCCCCGGGTACTCCCCTATCCAGAGGTCGCTCTGTGTCTCCCCTGGGTTCCTTCCTGCCACCAGCGTGGGTAGCCCCAGGGGTCGCCTCTTCCCTCTGCACAGCCTGGCCTAGGCGCCCTTCTCCCTGGCTCTTGGTGATCTGCTTTGGGCCCCGGCTCGTCTGTCCTGTGAACACTGTGTCCACTTCCGGCCTCAGGCTGACCATCTGGTCCCGGAAGGCCCACTGCTGCTGGGCTTACAGATGGGGCAGGGAGGCACAGGCGGTGGGGGCCGTGGGCTGCCTCGTTCATTGTGCGCCCACGCCCCAGAGCACACGGCCCTCGAGAGGTGGAGGCACCTGAGTCTGTAGCTCACACGAGCCCCCGGTCTCGTCGTCCCTCAGCGTCCATCATTCTCTGTCACACGCATGGCCCTTTCCTGTACGTGGGAGGCTGTGGTGCAGCTCTGCAGGGAGGGCTGGGGGTCCAGCATGGGGCTGCGAGTTTTGCTCGATGAGCCCATCAAGCCCGAGCTGGTGTGAGCTCAGACGTGGGTCTGCTTGGGGTTGGTTTCTCTGTGGTGCCCAGCAGGGATGGTGGAGAACACAGAGGTGGGCTGAAATGACTTTTTTCTGTACGTTCTGGCTGCCAAGTAGTTACCAAACATTTTCCTAAGAAGCACAAGAGCTGTCAGCTCCGTGGCAGGCTCCTGTCTAATTCCTAATCTGAACAGGATGTGAGGTTCCTGCTTCGGAAATGGGAAGTGAGAAAACATTCCCACGGTGTGGCCTCCGTGGGGCACTCGCACTGCCTCCCACCTGAGATGAAATAGCGCAGCTTGTCCAGTCTCCACAAACCCTAAACCCTCAATTAATTAAATTTCTTGGATTAAATAGAACTGCCAAGCAGTGTCTTAGAAGCTATTGAATAATGCTGTGAGTGCTTTGAAGATTAAGTGAGGATATCAAAGGAAGTGAACCTAACCCCTCCCGCCCAGAACGTAAACACTCAGATGTGACGCGATGCAGAGCTGGGCTGTGCTGTGAGTCTGGGGAGAGCTCTGGAGTGGACTTCAAGCCCCTCCCTGATGAAGAGTAAAGTGTCCCTCACCTAAACAGCACAGGTAAGCAAATCCTGTATTTGATTTGGAGATGCATTCTGCAAGTTGTCTTCTTTTGGGAAAGTATCTTCCGAAGTGTTGGATCAGATTGGGAACATCGTGATTCTCAGATTCACACACCTGTGAAAATTATAAATTGCTCCAGGACTAAATTTAGCCAAAGTGGAGAGTCCCTTTCTGCCACTTCAAGGAGTGCGGGACCCTCGATAAGCTTCTTAGTTCCTTTATGCCTGTTTCCTCACCTGTAGAGGAGACTCTTGAGAGTCCCTTGGACAGCAAGATCAACCCAGTGAGTCCTAAAGGAAATCAACCCTGATAGTCATTGGAGGGACTGATGCTGAAGCTGAAACTCCAATACTGTGGCCATCCGATGAGAAGAACTGACTCATTGGAAAAGACCCTGATGCTGGGAAAGATTGAAGGCGGGAGGAGAAGGGGACGACAGAGGATGAGATGGTTGGACGGTATCACCGACTCAACAGACATGAGTTTGAGCAAGCTCCAGGAGTTGGTGAAGGACTGGGAAGCCTGGCATGCTGCAGTCCGTGGGGTCTCAGAGGACAGGACTTAGTGACTGAACAGTCTCATCTATAGAATGGAGATAACCCCAGGAGCAGCCCCTTCATCATGTTAGCAATTCCGAGGAAGTTCTCACAAACGGCCGCCACTGTGGCCAGAATCGTCATTGTCATACCTTCCCCCCACCCTCCACCAGAACTCAATCTCAGGGTAAAGGAGGTGCTTGCTGGGAATTTTGTAAATTGTGCCATTTGGATCCTATTTCTAAGGGTACTTAAAACGCCTCAGTAGGTTACAAAAGGCCACCATATAACGAGAAACTGCTGAGGCTAAAGACGCGCGTGCTTAGATTTTACGCAGGACACACGTCCGTGTGGCTTGTGGTGTTTCCCCGTGTGACAAGATTGTCCGGCCGTCGGTTTCCTCGTGGATTCTTCGTGCTCGGTTGGTCCTTTGGCCTGGCGTTTGGGCTGAGTCGTAGGGCGGTGCGGTGTCTCTCTGAGCTCTGAGCCTGGCGTTTGGGCTGAGTCGTAGGGCGGTGCGGTGTCTCTCTGAGCTCTGAGCCGGGCCCCCTCCCCGTCCCACAAGTCCTGGCGCGTGCACTTGTCACCTTGGTGCCAGGCTTCCGAGGACAAAAGGCCCAGAGTGGAAGGTTCTCTGGGCAGAACCTGCTTTCCTTTTGTCGTCTTTCTGCTTGTTTCCAGCAGGTGGCAGTCCAAGCCTGCAAATAGCATTGTGCTGCGGCCTCTGGGGGCGCGGGGTTCTCTCTACCGGTCCAGGACCCACGAAGTCCTGCAGTTTGCTGCGGTCCCTCCCAGGTCGGTCCATGGGGGACTTGCCTTCAGCAGGAGGACAGCACTGTTCCTTGCGCTTTCTGGGTTTAGTTATACGGGAAAATCTACAGTGGTAGACGGGCTTCCCAGGTGGCTCTAGTGGTAAAGGACCCGCCTGCCAATGTTGGAGACGTGAGACACAGATTCCGCCCCTGGGTCGGGAAGATCCCCTGGAGGAGGGCATAGCAACCCACTCCAGT
>NW_011485933.1:107081-109001 GCF_000754665.1 Bison bison bison | reverse complement strand
CACTTGAGGAGACAGCCTGGAGGGCAGAGGAGAAACAGAAGTCCCCCTGGGCTGAGGCCCCGCAGTAAGGGAGGGCCGCTGCCTGATTTTCTCAGGTCTGCCATTTCCCACCACGGTAGTTGAGGATGAAGAGGAACCTACCTTGCCCTGTGGACTGGGAAAGACTGGGGAACTCCAAAGGCATGGGCCGGACTGGGGGGATGGGGAAGGGTGGGAGGCGAGAAAGGGAGACCTGGAAAGAGGTGGGTCTGGAAAGATTGAGGAAGTTTCTAAAGTGTAAAGAGGAAGAGGGACATTCCATGGAGGACGCCATGGCTACCTGCACAGGGGTGGGCATGGAGCCTCCTGGGCCCCCTCAGAGAGACCACGAGGAAGGGGGATGTGGATGAGGTGGCAGGCAGTCTACAGCCATATGGCGACCATAGATTTTTGCTGCATTTTCTGTCTGATGTCCTAGCCAGGTGCAGGGCGAGTCCTTTGACTGATGACACATTCATCACAGCCCTGTATCCTGGAGGCTTCGTCACCTGGTCAGTGTCCACGTCCTGGGTCTGTCTGGACTGCATGAATTCAAGGAAAAAGTTCCCCAAGCATCCTGAGCTTTACCTCCAATGTCTCCAGTCTAAACTTTATGACATCACTTCTAGCCTCATTTCTCAGCTTCGCAGGGTGGTTCTTGGGGGAAAATATTATACCACTGGATAAGTCTGGCTTGAGTGACTGAAACCATCTTGAACGAGTAGCAAAAAGTCCTCCCTTCAGTGTGGCCACTGGCGGGCGAGTGTCCACAAAAGCTTGCTTTCCGAATCTCCTTCTCGGCCCTGCGGCCCCAGCAGGTCTGGGGTCAGCCTGCAGATGATTCACAGGACACAGGTTTTGCTCCAGGGCGATCACTACTAAGTGAAAGAGTCCCTTCTGGAAACATGGCCTGGGCGTTATGCGAATGCTCCTCCCTGCACGGCTTCTCCGGGCTCCTCCCGGGTGTCCCGGACAGCTCAGGGTGTACCTGCCCAGCGCCCCTCCCAGTTCTCCCAACCCCGGAGACTGCTGCCTGCGCCTCTCCGCCTCTCCGTCAGGAGCTCACCTCTCCCCCGGTCTTGCTGACTCACCTGTACCAGTCACAGCGTGGGCGCCGCTCCCAGCTTCCCCGGGGGGCTGGGGCCCCTCCTGCGCTCCGCCCCTGCGTCCCCTTGGCGCCCTCCAGCTCGGCACCGGGGTCCCTGCGCACTCACTCCCTGGCGCGCCTCTGCTCACGGCTTGGCCCCCACCCTGGGCACGGGGCTGCCTCTCCCTCTCAGCCCTTGACAGGTAAGGCAGGGAAGCGCAGAGGTGCCTGGCCGCATCGCCCGCTGTGGTTATCAGGAGTAAGAGCTGGCAGGAAAGCTCCAGGAGAGAGGTCTCTTTCAGAGGCGAGGACGGGGGGATTCAGAAAAACGTGTGTCTGAGGCTATGGGAGCCTGGGTGAACCGAGACGAGCGTTGGCTTTTTATCAGTAGGGGGTCCTCCATGCACGAAGGCAAGCAAGTGCAGTCGTCCAGTGGTGTCCAAATCCTCGTGACTCCAGGGCTGCAGCCCGCCAGGCTCCTCTGTCCATGGAATGTTCTAGGCAAGAACACTGGACTGGGTTGCCATTTTCTCCTCCAGGAAGCCCTCCAGGCATCCTCCAACGTAGTTAAAACTTTACAAAGCTCATCGCTGTAATGTCAGTTCTGTGGATGGACCAACATCCCCCAACCCAACCCTGCACGAAATAAATCTGCAAACTCCTTAGACACCGCTGGCTGAAGGTGCCCCTGCCTTATGTTACGTGTGGGAGCGCGGCCGCCGCCCCGCCTGAGGAGCAGCCCCGCGCTGCAGACTGAGGGAGGCGCTGGTCACAGAGCAGAGACCACCCCGCCCCGCCCCCAGGAACCGCGCCCC
>NW_011485933.1:106577-106981 GCF_000754665.1 Bison bison bison | reverse complement strand
ACGTGAGACACAGATTCCGCCCCTGGGTCGGGAAGATCCCCTGGAGGAGGGCATAGCAACCCACTCCAGTGTTCTTGCCTGGAGAGTCCCCATGCACAGAGGAGCCTGGCGGGCTGCAGTCCCTGGGGTCACAAAGAGTCAGACACGACTGAAGGAACTTAGCAAGCATGATAGAGAGTCTGTAGCGTCTCTGGTTTTTCAAAGATCTGCATCTCGACAAGCTGCAAGCTGCAGTGAGCGCTCCAGGCTCTGAAACACCTCCGCACACTCCACTCCTTCACTTGAGGCTCAGTGCCGCCGGCTCACGGGTGAACTTTTAACAAAAAAACATGAAATAAAAGAAAGAGAAGGGAAAATGCATGAGGATGCTGGGAGTGGAAGGAGGTTTCCGCCCACTTGAGGAG
>NW_011485933.1:102026-106477 GCF_000754665.1 Bison bison bison | reverse complement strand
CCCCAGGAGACCCTCCGAGACCCCCCCCTTACCCCCCAGGAGTCTTGCCCCGCAGGAGACCCTCCAGCCGGCCAGAGCAGCCCCGCCTTCTGCAGCCAAAACCTCTGCTCCTCACAGTGAGAGCAGGGCTTGCCCCCTGCCTTGGTGCTAAGCAGGGACTGCAGACCCAACCCCAGGCCTTTAGAACGGGACGCCAAGGCACAGATAAACCGGCTTTGCCGTGGGACAGTCAGCTGCCCAGAGACGCGAAGCCGTCCAGTAACCAAGCTGTCTATTGTGTCTGATGAACCCAACAGCTTTGCACAAAGGCGGCTAACCCTCCAGCACGGCCGCAGCCTCTGCTCAGGAGGGGGTGTGGGTGTGAAGACCCCCGGGCTTCCTCCGGCCCACAGCGAGGCCCGGCCCACGGGAGCGTCCTGTGCCCCGCAGCCGTCATACGCCTTCTCCTCGTGAATTCACAAGGTCTGAGAATCTGGGATGAGCCAGGCAGGGCCAGGTAAGCCCCTGCTGGTGGGGGCCCTTGCAGGCAATGCTGGCTGAAAACCCAGCGCCTTCTGCTTCAACAGCGTCTTTCAGCTGGAAACGTCCGCCTCAGAAGAGAAGCCTCATCTCGGTAACCAGGAGCTTCAAGCGCTATCAGGGAGGGGCGGGCGCACCCTCGGGCCTCCCTCGGCCTGTCTCCCGGGGGCCCGGCTTTCTGAGGGCCCTGCCCTCGCCCTGTCCCCCCGCCCAGCTTTCTGAGGCCCTGGCTGAGGACCCTCATGTGATAGAAAGACCCCGAGCTTTGCAGAGACAGACTGATGGCCGAGCTTACACCCCAGGGCGGTGGTCAGCCAGGCATCTCAGCTCCTATCTTAGCCTGTTTCTGCGCAGAGGGAACGATGTGTCTCCTCTCAGGGGCCAAGTGTCTGTCCAGTGGAGGAAGGTCCTGTCCCAAGGCAGCCGGGGGAGGATCCGCCAAGCCCCAGTCCCAGCCTGGCCCGAAGCCCCTGGAGAGGAGTGTGAGGGGGAGCGCCAGCCTGGTCCCCCACTTGCTCGGTCCTGGCCCCCTCAGCCCCACGCTTCTCTCATCCTGACCCCCTGGGGCCCCACCTCCCTGGACAGGCCTATCAGTGACCCTTTGCCTGGAGTCAGCTCCGAGTTTCTTTTTGGGCTGAGACGACAGTGGTGTGAGGTCGGTTTCTGAAAAGTGGCTTCAGGGTGAGACTTGTTCCTTCCCCATTGTGAACACTGACAGCTGGAGTGAGCGGGGAGGGATGACCCGGTCACGGTGGTGAGCCGTTCTTGTTTGCAGCGCCTCTGAGTCCTGTCCTCTCGGGTCTTCCTGGGACTTCACGTCGGGCCTTCCCTCAGTGTGACTAAAGCGTGAGTGAGCTGGCACTTTGTCTTCCAGGCACTGCTGAGCCTCAGACCGTGGTATCCCACAGACACACACACACACACACACACACGAATAGAGACACACACACAGAAACCTACTTATACACACTCATATACACAGACACACACACAGACACACAGACATATATAGAGAGACACACACACAGAAACCTACTTATACACACTCATACACACAGACACACACGCATACACGTACACACAGACATACTTATGTACGCACACATACGTGCACGCATATTTACACACACACATACGTGCATGCACACTTGCACACACGCACACACACACCCTTATGCATACAGACGTATATACAAATGGCTTCCAGGTGGCGCTAGTGGTGAAGATCCCGCCTGCCGATGCAGGAGATGTAAGAGACGCAGGTTCGATCCCTGGGTCCGGACGATCCCCTGGAGGAGGGCATGCGACCCCCTCCAGTATTCCTGCCTGGAGAATCCCGTGGCCAGCGGGGCCTGGCGGGCTACAGTCCATGGGGTCGCAAGGAGTCAGGCATGACTGAGCGACTAACAATAGTACACACACACACACATGCACAGACATGCACATCCCCCCCCACACACACACGTGTGTGTTGCTCTTAATCACAACTCTGCCTCTTTCTCTGAGGACACGCTCCCTTCCCTCGGGGGGAGGTCGGCCCTGTCCCATGACAAGCACTGACTTTCCAGGTGGAGGTGGCGGTTTGTGCCGTATCTCCATGGTGTTTCCACCGTTAGAGATTTTCTTTTAACACCTTAAGTCCATCAATCAAGACAAAAACTTTGAACGCCTGTGGGAAGTATGTTAATTGCTCTCTCTAAAAGCTCCCTTCAGATGAGAATAAAAGAAAGCGACTGAGTTACTGAACACAGCAGGCAGGCTTGTTCCTTTTCTCTCCTGCTCTTTTGCATGCAGGAGATACCAAATATCCCCAGTAATTCTCCTTGGCTGCTGTCCCACAGTCTCAGGAGCAAACCAGCAGGCATCATGATGCAGCTCACACAGCTTGACTGAAAGGCTAGGCTTGCTGGTGGTGCAGCGGCTCCAGCTGGGAGATACGGGACACACACACTCGGCCCGCCACAAGCCACCGGGGCGAATCCTGCAGTGATGCTGAGTCTCTGGCAGCTGCAGACCCAGCGAGGCCGCCCCGGGCTCCACCTGCTTTGTTTTAACACTTTTCTAAGTAGAATATACTTAACATTTCCAAGCGTGATTCACTGAGGCACACGGCATCAGAGACGTTACTGAGGCATCACCGGCTCACCATGCAGGCCAGACTCTGGCCGCAGAGGACGCCGGCCTCGAGTCCGTCCAGCGTCCACTCAGCGTCAGGTGCTGGTCCATTCAGAGCGCTTTAAAGTGAGTGTCCTGGGCGGCACCCGTGACAGCGCTGACCACCGTCCCCCGGAGCCCAGCACCCCCCACCCCGCCACCCCCCGGGGGCCGAGGAGGAGGGCGGGTGTGCAGGGTGCTGCCCGGGGCTCGGGCTGTGGCCCAGGACCCGGAGCAGACTGTGCAAGAGCAGCAGGCGTGTGAGGCTCAGCCCCGGGAGAGCTGGCTGCTGCTGGGCACCGTCAAGGACCCCGGGGGCGGGGTGTTTGCAGCCAGAAGACGTTTTGGGTAAATTACTTACAGAGATCTCAGAAGAAAAGGCCCCGCATCTCCACGTTTCTCCTGATTTGTAAAATTCCTTTCCTCCTTCCAAAAACATTCACTTTGTTTCTCTATTTTTATAACTGTGCTAAGTTGCTTCAGTCATGTCCAACTCTTTGCGACCCCATGGACTGCAGCCTGCCAGGCTCCTCTGTCCGTGGGATTCTCCAGGCAAGAACACTGGAGTGGGCTGCCATGCCCTCCTCCAGGGGATCCTCCCGACACAGGGATCAAACCGTGTCTCTTACGCCTCCTGCATCTAGCCGGTGGGCTCTGTGCCATCAGCGCCACCTGGGAATCCAACTTTATGACTGGCTTCCCCCAATTTTACAAGATTTAGACTAGGCGAAGCCCCTCAGCCTCCAGGGGGACATGGGACAAGGGGGTGTCTCCGGGTTCCTCTCTGAGGCCCTGAAATACCCCTGGGGCATCTCCTGTGCTCAGACCCAGGGAGGACAGTGAGAGAGGCCACCCCCGACCCCCCGCAGGAGCGGGTCCTACACCGACATCCTGGGCAGGCGGTGGTGCCGGGTCCATCCACTCAGCGGCCACTGAGGTTTGGTGGGGGGAGGGATGTCCGCACAGCCTGTGATGCGGTCCACGGGTCGCAGCTAACCCGTGGGGATGTGGAGGACGCCCCGCTGCTGCCACTCCTCAGGGGACAGAGGACACCACCTAGTCCTCGTGATCTTGCCCACTCTCATTTCAGAATTTGACGTGACGATGCTGTCGTACCCTGTGCTTTGTTTCCTAGAACAACATCCTCTGTGTTGTGACAGATCGTTTTTCCCTACTGTAGCTCACATTTGTTTAAAAAGAAAAGCAGGAGAAAACCCCTCCCAGCACCTTGTGCGAGGCTTCCAGCTGGGGGGTCGAGCACCTGAGTCTGCTGTATTTCCACAGGCTGGTGAGTGTCTGTGTCATCCAACAGAGAGAATTAACTCCAGCCTATATCCTGGGGCTTGTTTTTCCAACACACAGAGAGAAAAGGCTTGATTCTTTTCTCAGTTCAGAGAGAGGGTGTGTTTTTGTGGCTTCTCTTTTTCAGAACTCCCAGCTCAGATGCAGAACGTTTATGCACGAGGCTGCTTTCTTTCTGCGTCTCTGCTTTCCAGAAGAATCGAGAGTGAGACCTTGGCGGTCAGAGGTAACATGGGTATACCTCAGCTCGGGCCAGCAGTGGCCTGGGGGCTCCTTTTCATCTTGCAGGTATAATTCAAGTCCACCGGCGTTTGTTGACGCGAGGTCTGGTACTGGACCCCAGTAGAGGGCAGAAACAGATTCGAGCCCATCTCCCATGGCTGGGGCCCACGGAGGTGGGTGGGAAGTCTGCGCGAGAACCCGGCTCACGGCAGAGTCTCAGGTGTTGGGGTCAGGAGGGCCTGGGGGGCGGGGGG
>NW_011485933.1:95296-101898 GCF_000754665.1 Bison bison bison | reverse complement strand
TTTTGCTCAGAGCACGGAACTCCAATGCTGCTCCTGGCTCCGTGGGCCCTGGGATGCTCACGGAGCGTTCCCAGTGTCAGGGCCAGACCCCGGCAGAGGCGGGTGTCTTATCTACAGGAGCAGAGCCTTGGAACAGCTCTGGGTCAGTGGGGGAGACTGGGGGGCTGGGGAGCGAGGTCAGGGGCAGTGGGGACTGTGGGGGAGCGGGGTTTCTCACTTCCAACATTGAGAGACGGTAGAAACGCAATCGTTTTTGTAACAGTGTCGTGGAAACCCAGCTGTGCGGGGAACTTTCCAGTCACTTTTCCATCACTCCCGGGTAAAGATTAGAGAATCGATGCAGACAGCGGATGCTGCAGAAGGGGGTGGGTGCCACCCTCTTCCTACGGAGGACTTTGGGTGATTTGCAGCTTTTGAGAGCCCAGAAGATGACCTCACGTGACTGGACGACGGTTTTGGGCAGGTGGCTCCGTGACCATGAGCCTGAAATCCTAAGTGCAGCTTTGGGGTCGGGAGCCCCTCGTGCTCCCGAGGTTCCAGGTTCCAGGTGTCCTGATTCGGGGTTCGGTCACAGAGCACCCCATCTCCTCCTTCCTCGTTTGCACGAAAACCAGGGATTGAGTTGGGCCTTTCTTTAGACCTTCAAGGATGGTGAGAAACAGCAAATTTATTTCTTCCTACTTTGAGCATTACTTTCTGGATTATTTGGTTACATTTGGGTTTTTAACTAAACAATTCTAAAGTAGGTTTTGTTAGTCTTATTCTTAGGAAAATAAACGATTAAAATTAAACTGCAAATCATCTGATTCATAAAATCGACCAATTTTAATAAAAGTATTTATCTTTTTAAAACAAGGCATTTGAATTATGTCTGTTCAGCCACATCAGTACAACTTTTCTTTCTATATATTTCCTTTGCTGATTATCATGACTCAACAGGATATTATGACCTGGGTCCCAGTACCGGGAAAGCAACTGTGGTGTTGATGAACAGCAGTGACAGCTGTGGGCAGCGCCCAAGTGTTACAGCATCATTCCAAGCGCCGGCTCACACTTCTGCAACAACGCTGGCTGGGTACTGATGTTAGGCCTGCTTTACAGACATGAAGCCTGGGGTCCAGAGGAGGTGAGCCGTGAACCGTCTGTGTCCACTCCCGCCCACTACCTTGAATATGAGGAATCCAACGCCCCCTGCCCCTGGGGCCGTGTCCGTCTTCTCAGTGTTGGGCTTCGGGGTCTGGTGAGTGTCTAACACACTGAAGGCACCCAGAACATCAGCTGAAGGAGCAGCGACTTAGCTGCAGGATGGACGGATCAGCTGGCATGAACCATCCAGGTTCTGCAGCCTGGAATGATATCTGTGAAAATATGGCCTGGAGAAAATGGATAGAAGAGTGTGTTTCCACAGCTGAGGCTGCGATTAAGGCCCTTTTCTGTGGGTGCTGACTAGAGCCTGGAGAAAACGGATAGAAGAGTGTGTTTCCACAGCTGAGGCTGCGATTCCACAGCTGAGGCTGCGATTCCACAGCTGAGGCTGCGATTAAGGCCCTTCTCTGTGGTGCTGACTAGAGCCTGGCGTCTCGAGGCTTTGGCCTTGTTTCTTGGACCTGAGGGAGGGCAACTCTGTCTTCGTCTTGCTCTCCCTGTCGTGGCTGCATCACCTCGTCGCCTGACAGCTCAAAAGGTTCTGGGTCCATAGGGGCCCGTATTTGGGTTGATGTAAAAGTTTTGATTTCTGGGGCTTTGCGTCTCCAGTAAATGTTCGAGTCAGTTTGTCAGTTTCTGTAAAGTTACCTGCTGGGGTTTTGGTTGGGATGATGAAGCTGGGAAGAACCGACAACTGGACCCTACAGAATTCCCTTATCCGTGGACATGTATTTAGATATTGTTTGATTTCATCATCAGAGCCTTGTTTTCCTCACGAGTGTCTCATACGTACCTTGTCAACAGGGCACCAACACATTCTCTTTTCGGGATGCTAATGTGAGTGGCAATGTGTTTTTATTTTCAAATTCCACTTGCTCATTACTGGAAGCATTGACTTTCTACCCGGTATTTTTCCACTTTTAACCTACCGTCCTAGTTGCTAACAAGGCCGTCACACGGTGACGCCTAATTAAAAAGTGGATTTTGAACGATGCAAGGTTTGGCTAATGATTCCCCGTGAGTACGGAGGACGGTTTGGAAAGACTTTAATTCCCCGAAGCCGCAGGGCCACATATCGCGTGACTTCACTTCTATTTCATGGGGGATATTTTCTCTCTGTCATCATGGGACTCAGCCCTCTTGCCACCCCGGCCAGAAGGGCGTGGCCTTGACCTCATCTTGCCTCTGGCGGGACCTCACTTTGACGTGGCCTCCTCCTTCCTGGGTGGAGGGGGTGCTCCTCCCTGACACGTCAGTTTTGGAAGGAAAACCTTGAAGAATGATTCTTAGCACTCACCACGTGGTATTTGAAGGATGCAGTAGTCACGCTCTCAGGGGTTTTGCTTGGTCAGAGGACGGTCAGCTTCTTATATGCATCTCCAGGATGGTGGAAGGTTCTAGATGTGCTGTGGTGGTTTCTAGAAGGAGAAAACGTAGGTGCAAAGAAATACCTGAGGTCCTGAATAACAGTGATTCGAGCTCCGTTAGCATTGTTAAATCATGTGGTGCTGTGATTATGAGGTCCGAGTATGTTCTTTCTGCCCTCAAAACTCAGCCAATGACCGGCTGCCTCCTCCCGACCTGAGTGGGGGGAACAGCGGGACGTTTCCACCCCTCGCTTTCCTGGGGAGTGGCTATGCCGGGGTCCCCCCCGTCCGGGTTTTCTCCCGGTTTTGTGAGGGGATGGGGAGGAAGGCGGCGTGAGGAGGGTCACCTCAGGTGGGCGTTTCTGCCCGTCCTCCCCCAAGGGCACCTCTGTCATATGGAAGGACGCCCTCACGCGAACTGGGTGAGTGGGGCTTCCTCCAGGCGGCACCGCCACCTGTTGGAGGAAAGCGACGAGAAGGCAGGGAGGGCGGTGGGAGGTCAGGTACCCCGAGGGCGTGACCACACTCACACACCACCCCGTGTCCCTCACCCAAGGTGACCACACTCACACACCACCCTGCGTCCCTCACCCAACACGACCACACACACAACACCATGCCTCTCACCCAGCGTGTCCACACTCACACACCACCCCGCGCCTCTCATCCAACACGACCACACTCACACACAACATGCCTCTCACCCAGCATGACCACATTCACACACAAAACCATGCCTCACCCAGCGTGACCACACTCACACACAACAGCATGCCTATCACCCAAGGTGACCACACTCACGCACAACCCACGCCTCTCACCCAAGAAGCTGATCCCAGCAGGTCCAGGAGGTCCTGCAGCCTCACTGGCCCCTTTGCTGCATCTTCCAGGTTGATAAAGTTGCACTCAGAAGGCACCTGTCTCACCAAGGAGAGGCTCTGCAGCCTGATGCCGCACCGCGTCCCTTTCGCAGCTTCCTGCATCACAGGAGTGGCCAGGAGGCACCGAGACATGTTAGTTGTGAAACAGAAGGAATTGGCTTCTGTAACTATGACCTTTCTGAAAGGGCTAGGACAGGACTCTAGAATCGATGGAAACTCCTCACGTGAGAACTGGTCTTTGGGGTGTAATTCTCTCTGCAGAAAGACAGGGCACTGGAGCGAGCAGACCGAGGTCTGGCGACCCCATGACCGTTGTGTAGGGGAGCGTGAGGGCTTTCCTGGCTCACACCTCAGTTGCCACCACTGGCTCAAGGTGGTGTTTTTGTCTTTCAACAAAATGGGTGAGGGATTAGTGAGGTACTGGGGGTAGCACGCTGGGGCGTCACTCTGGAAGCTTAACAAAGTGCTGGCGTGGCTGCGGGTGGGGTTTGCCTGCCTCTTCAGGCTACTTGGCTCCTTCCATCTTTCAAAACTTCCTACTAATGTTAAACTACCATGCAGCAGTTTGCCTCTGCATCAACAGAGTCAGGGTCTCGGATATCATTTATAAATAAAAGACTGATGTTCATCTCAGAAGACACAAAGGCAAGAGGCCATTTCTGAGCACCTCAAGTGTGAGCGTTACTGCACATTACAGGGCACATCTGGGGCTAGGAGAATGATTTCTTCGGGGTAGCTGTGAGGCTGATGGTGCTGGTGTTTCCTCCTGGGGGTCGGGGAAGGGGGAAGCTCATCTATGGAAGGCTTTCTTCGTGTCCCCCGGGGTCTCTGAGTGCATCCGGCCTGTGTCTAGGGACCATGCGACAGCGTTCATGGCCATACATCTCATTTCAGCTTGATGTGACTGAAAGTTGACTCAGTTCTTGGTCAGAAGTGTTTTGTTGACATTGGTTGAAATTCATTTGGTTTGTGTGTCTATCCCCCCAGCGTGGGTGCATTTATATGGTAGAGTAAACATGCATTGAGTAAATGCAGTGATACATGTCTGTACACAACACGGATGAGACATAAGACAGTCTTGGGACAGACAAGGTCACCTGGAAACAGTTATGTCAGAGCTGTAGCTCCAGGGAGTTCCCAGGAGTAAGAGGGATGGTCCATGTAGTCAGACTGGGTGGCGTCTCCTGAGGGGCCATGTGGGGAGATGGCCCCGCCTTGAGTCTTACTGGACTTTTTGGCCGCAGCGCACAGCATGTTGGGTCTTAGTTCCTTGACCAAGAATGAAACCCCGGTCCCCTGAGTGGAAGGCGGTCTTCCCCACTGGACCACCGGGGAAAGCCCTAACCTGGCGTCTTAATTCCTTGGGGGCAAGAAGTGACTCCTTGGGAGTGGGGCGGTGAGACCCTCTCCACGACGTTGTTGACGAGGGTCTCTATTCCAAGGTCCACTGCTTTCCTTATTTACAGAAGACGTAGGGTGGAGCTTGGCGTGCCTGAGGGCAGAACCAGAGACTCCCCTGAGAACAGCCTGGGCCCCAGTGACCACGGCTCTAAATGGATGCTCCAAGGCCTCGGGAAGAGGGTCTCTGAGGGGATGGTGGGAGGGTGCACTGCTGCTCGGCCAGAGGCTCGGTGGGCGGGAGCAGGGCCCTCCCCACGTCTCCAGGGATGAGCCACCTGCAGAGAGACTCCTGAGGGTCAGCAGGGTCCATCCTGGGACTTTAACTGGACACTCCACCTGCCTGGAAAGCGAGGCCTTCCTCTTTTTTATTTATTTTTAATTGAAGGATAACGGCTTGACAATATTGGTTTAATTTCTGCCATATATCAAGATGAATCAGCCATAGGTGCACCTGTGTCCCCTCCCTCCCTCCCACCTCCCGCCCAGTGAGGGCGTCTTTGAAGAGCGTTGTTCGAATAAGAAGAGTTGGAACATTTCCTGTCTGTCCTTGTGTGCAGAGAGGTAGGGGCGTGGGGTCCCCAGGAGGGGAGGTTGGCATCCTGCCCCCTCACCATCTCCCCTGGATGCCCTGCGCTGCCTCCCAGGGGAGCACAGACACTGGGGGGACCCCAGGCTCAACTCTGAGGACACTGCACTGGAGGCAGCCCTGGGCGGGGTGGGGGTGCTGGGGGCTGGAGGGATGAGCTGAGGTCAGATGCCCATTGAAAGTTTACTCAGCTCGAACTAAACCATCCAAGACCCGAGATGAAGCTGCATCCGTACCTGGAAGGGGCAGGAGAAGCAGGGAGCCTGCCCAGACGTGGTCCCGGGGCAGGGAGGTGTGCGTGGGGGCCACAAGGGGAAAGGACGTCCACTCGGGTCACATCCCGCCTTGTCCAGGCCCAGCTGGCCAGCACCAGAGCTGGCCGAGGCCACAGCTGGTCACGCCCCTCTTCTCCCGGGTCCCCAGGGTGAGGACAAGGCCGGGGGTGGGGCATGCGCGGAGCAGTGTCAACCCCCTCCTGGTCACAGACGTGCGCTGGACCTGCCTCACGGGCCTGTGGATCCCGGGGAAGGTCACAGTGCCCGCTTCCCCCGGACCCGTCACATGTGGTTCTCAAATAGGCACGGCTATCTTATTGATAGGTTTAGATAATTTATTTGAAGACCTGCAGGACATTTGGTCCTGTCCAATACGTGAACCATGAACTTCCAGATGCTCAAGCTGTTTTAGAAAAGGCAGAGGAACCAGAGATCAAATTGCCAACATCCGCTGGATCATCGAAAAGGCAAGAGAGTTCCAGAAAAACATCTATTTCTGCTTTATTGACTATGCCAAAGCCTTTGACTGTGTGGATCACAATAAACTGTGGAAAATTCTGAAAGAGATGGGAATACCAGACCACCTGACCTGCCTCTTGAGAAACCTATATGGAGGTCAGGAAGCAACAGTTAGAACTGGACATGGAACAACACACTGGTTCCAAATAGGAAAAGGAGGACGTCAAGGCTGTACATTGTCACCCTGCTTATTTAACTTATATGCAGAGTACATCATGAGAAACACTGGGCTGGAAGAAGCACAAGCTGGAATCAAGATTGTCAGGAGAAATATTAATAACCTCAGATATGCAGATGACACCACCCTTATGGCAGAAAGTGAAGAGGAACTCAAAAGCCTCTTGATGAAAGTGAAAGAGGAGAGTGAAAATGTTGGCTTAAAGCTCAACATTCAGAAAACGAAGATCATGGCATCTGGTCCCATCAC
>NW_011485933.1:90554-94742 GCF_000754665.1 Bison bison bison | reverse complement strand
GCGAAGAGTTGACTCACTGGAAAAGACTCTGATGCTGAGAGGGATTGGGGGCAGGAGGAGAAGGGGACGACAGAGGATGAGATGGCTGGATGGCATCACCGACTCAATGAACGTGAGTTTGGGTGAACTCCAGGAGTTGGTGATGGACAGGGAGGCCTGGCGTGCTGCGGTTCATGGGGTCGCAAAGAGTCGGACACGACTGAGCGACTGAACTGAACTGAGCTGAAAGTGCCCACTCAGACACTTGGTCCCCGTGAAAAGGTCTTTAAAATTTCAGCAGTTTTTTGTATGTCCGTCAGACCCCCATGAAATGCTGTAAAATGAAATAAATGAATTTTCATGGCCTCCTGGCATATTCCATTCACTGTTTTCACCACAAAGAGAACGTTTTCCCAAACTGCACTTTACTTTTAAAACTATGTCCGCCTTATTTGAAAAAATAAGGCCCATGTATCAAAAAAGGGCCAATTATGGAAGATCTCCCCAAAGAGAATCAAGAAAATTCTCCTGTTGCTACTTAGATGGCCGACTCCTGTGAGAAAGTGTCAGATGCAGAGGTTTTCGAAATCCCGCCAAGTTTCCCTCGGTTGCCGAGCGGGACGGGCAGCAGCAGGTAGGCTGGGCGGGGAGGCTGCGGCCAGGCCAGTGACGGCCTGGGGGGCGGGCACCCTGGTTCTGCGACGCGGGGCAAATTCCCAAGCTCCTCACTCCGTCTCCCTGGGCTCCTCCTGAAGGTGTGGGTGTTACCCGAGGGCAGGGTGCTGGGAGTCCAATGGTTACGTGGTGCGCGTGAGGCCCCGGCACCCAGATGGCTCTCGGTCAGTGTCAAGCGTGACCGGGGCGGCTGCCCTGGGCTCAGCACACGCCCCTTAAGAGGCCGCACAGGCCTCCACCCACAGCGTGCACCTCGGGGGTGTTCTCGACGCCCAGCCCCCGTCAGCTTCAGGACCTTTCCACCCCCGCCCCCGCCGGCTGTCACCCTCCCCTCCCGGCCCTGTCTTGGGAACCACAAACCTTCCCTCTCTGTGGATCTGCCAGTTCTGCAGATTTCACACAAATGGAATCCTGCTCTCTGTGCTCTTTTGTGACTAATAACATGTTTTTGAGCTCATTTGGTGCCAGTAAAGATCAAATGAGATAAAGTCTGTGTACATAAATTCATGCTCTATTATTAAATTTTGATCATTTGGCCTGGGTTTTGTCCTGCCCCTGATGGCGGCCGTTTATGATAAATATGTCCTTTCATCTGTCCCCATAACAGTAATTAGTCAAAAATAAATCAACAGCTAAAAGTCTGCTAAAAATTGTCTGGTGGCCCCTCAAACTTGCAATCGATTTTGTCTCATTTTGGTTCAGTTCCAGCTGAAGTAGCTGGGACAGAGACGCCCGCAGGACACGGTCCGAGGCTGGTATGGATGTGGGCACTGACCCTGGTGGGCGGCCTCGGGCGCCTGGGGTGGCCCTGAGCCCAGAGCGAAGGCGTTCTGGAAGCTGCGTCACTCGCAGGGCCTCTGTGGGCACTAGCGGGGAGCGGGGGCCACTGAGGACGTGGGCAGTGCCGGGCCGGGGTGGTAATCGAGGCTCGGGAGACACTGCGTGCTAGACCCCCGCTCCCCTCACCTCCTGTGACTTCCGCTGGGCTGTCGTTCGGAGGGAAGAGGCAACAGGGCGGAACCAGGGACACGTCGCCGGCAGAGCCCAAGTCCTTTGGAGACAGGAGGAGGGGGAGGCCCAGGGCTAATTCTAAGTCCTGTGGGGCAGATGGGGGACTTGTGTCTGTTCCCAAGGTGAAAACTGCAGAAAAGAGACAGGGAGGCCGGGAGATGCCGGTCGCCAGTGCAGGCACCCTGGGGGGCCAGCTGCCGGAACAGCCAGGTGAAGATGCCCGGAAAGCCGCTGGGTACACGGCCTGGGCTCAGGACTGGGCTGGAAACACTGCAGTTCTGCAGACAAAGGCCTCCCACAAGCCCCGCTCTGCGCGGGACACGCAAGACGGGACCAGCAGGCCTTGCTCCGTGGGTCACACGGATGGAGGTGCAGATAACGCTTCGATCTCAGGCAAGATGCCCGGTGCTGTACGGGCATCATCTGTGTGATCCTCACAGAGCTGCACGAGGTTAGAGCCGTTCAACCGACGAGGGGACAGACAACTGCCCAGACCACACAGCTCATGAGGGGAGGAAGTGGAGGGGACTGTGGACGTCTGACCCCCGAGAGTGGCCAGCAGTGCGTGGTCAGCACTGACAAACACTAGAGAAGGGGAGAAGCTGTGCTGAAGCTTCCTGAATGTGGCAGAGGGGCTGTGGCCCCACAGCCCCTGGGGGAGCTGGGCCAGGAAGCTGTGAGCAGAGGCGCTCACCCGCCCGCGGGCACAAGTGCCCTAGAGCGTCTCTGCCCGTGGCAGCCTGGAATCCGCGCCTGCATCGCTGGCGTGGCCTGTGGCCCCCGGCAAAGTCTTCGTCAGGATCTGGGTTATTGTTTTTGTTCACATCCTGGGTGCGGCTGGACCTGAGAGGCCGACAGGAGAGAGAGAGCAGGGAACAATGGGCTGGGCGGCCAGGGAGAGACCGGGTCAGATGCAAAGCGGCCGTGTGCTCACTAGACACAGGGAACACGGCGGCCGCCCAGCTGGAAATGGCGTCGGTGCCTCAGGGGGACCTCGGCACAGACACCGGAGGCTCAGGCCACCAGAACCGGCTGACCGCCAGGGAGTCAGAGGTGGAGTCTGAATGGGAGAAACAGCCTCGTCAGTCAGACGGCCTGACACACGGGGTCTCCTCCCCGTCTCCCGAGAGAGCAGAGACCCCAGGCCTTCTCTGACCCTTGCCAGCCCCCAGGCCCCCGCCCGAGGGACCCCAAGTTCCTGCTCAGGCCAGCTTCTCAGACAGGGCTCAGAGCTCCGGGCCGCTGGCCTCGGCACTCAGTGGCCCTCAGCCTTCTCCGGGCTGCGGGCCAAACGTGACACACGCACCTCGCTGAGCATTCTGCCTTCGTGTCTCCTGCTGAATCATCTCACGTGCCAGGGCTTCCCCTCTTAACCCTCCTGCTGTCGGATACCTTCTCTGAGGAGCAAACAGGGTCTGCGACAAGCGGTGCAAAGTCAGAGGCGAGAGCCAGTCCGGAAACGGCCACGTGGACGTGCAGCCTGGCTGGTGACGCCAGGGTCAGACGGCCAGATGACAGGTGACACCCTCCCACGAAGGAGTCCTGGCCCTCACAGGACCCTCAGGAGGGCTTCACAGGTGTCCCAGCCCGCGGCCGGCTCCGCCGCCGAGAGAGGGCCGCCCCAGCATAAGACGGGGAGCGCCCTGAACCCGGACTCACACTACTAATCAGCTGTCACTTTAGTGGTCTTTCCCAGCAGATTGTTTTTCTTTAAAATACTTTATTATTGGCCCAGATGTACCAAAGGTGTCTATTTTCAATGGAAAACATACTTTGCTGGGCTGACATTCTCTGGGCTTTTGGACTCGTTCCTGCCCTGAGCCGGGGGAGGGGGCCCTGGCAGAGGGCAGACGTGAGCTGGAAGGTCTGTCCTTGGGCCGCAGCCTGGCTCCTCCTGGAAAGGGGCCAACAGCTCCCGTCCTCTGTGTGGCCCCAACTGCCGCTTCCTCACGCCCAGACCGCTTGTCGCGTTCAACCGTCCCCAGTGGAAGCATTGCCACACTCTTTCGGTATTACCCCGGACAATCTTGACCCTCAGAAAGGTTGCTCCATCCTGGGTCACATCTGATTCTGTCCCAAGCGCTGTTCTGAGCCCAGACCTGGGCGACTTTCAGCGTCTGTGGCTCGGGCGTGAAGCCCGAGCGACCCGGGCGACGTTCAGCGTCTGTGACTCAGGCGTGAAGCCCGAGCGACCCGGGCGACGTTCAGTGTCTGTGGCTCGGGCGTGAAGCCCGAGCGTCCCAGGGACGGCCGCCCAGCTGCATTGCGGCTTTTGGAGGACATATGTTCCAGGGTCATCGCCGTTTCTCCATCACAGACACATTCAAATGAAGCCGCGTCCTCGGCCTCTGCGGTGGACTGTGCCGGACGGGGCTGCCCTGAGACCAGGCCACCACCCGGAGAAGCGCTCGCCTGAACAAGCCCGGGGTCCAGGGGCCTTGCTCTCAAAGACCACCCGCCTGTTGGGCATCTGTGGGGAAAGAGCCCCCAGAATTAGCACAAGGGGTCCCACACTCACCCCAC
>NW_011485933.1:90065-90424 GCF_000754665.1 Bison bison bison | reverse complement strand
CCTGGGGAGGGGTTGGGAGGGGTCTGAGGGTCTGAGGAGGGGTCGGAGGGGTCTGTGAGCAGATGTTTGTGTTTGGGCTGGGAGAGGCTGGGAGAGGCGGGGAGAGGCGGGGAGGCCGCGCTCTGCAGGGAATCCTGGGCTGCTCTTCCCAGGCTTCTTTGTGCTCAGTCACCTTCAGGACTGTCGAGGCCGGGGCAGGGTTCTGCTGGGCGCCCGTCCACACGCGCTCAGGTGGATGCAGACGTCCGGGCGTTTCCTCCGAGCAGGGCCGTGTCCAGGAATCACGGCACACGTGCTCCACACGAGCGCGGAGCTCAGCCTTCAGGAGACCGGGAAGTCAGGGCGGCGGTGTGCTTAAG
>NW_011485933.1:78943-89562 GCF_000754665.1 Bison bison bison | reverse complement strand
AGGTGTCCTCCCAACCCCTCCCCAGGCTCCCCAGACCCTCAGACCCCTCCCCAGACCCCTCCATCACGGTAGCGGGTGTGAGGCCAGGGTGACGCTTGGGGTGAGAGGGTGCCCTGAGGTCTGTGGCCCCCAGGGAAGCAGGGCTTCCTTACGGGTCTCTGAGGATCGTGGGAACTGGGGCTGAACTCACATCTTAGCAGGGGTTTGTCGTGGGGTGAGTGTGGGACCTCTCGTGCTAATTCTGGGGGCTCCTTCCCCACAGATGCCCAGCGAGTGGGTGACCTTTGAGAGCGAATCTCCTGGACCCCCGGGGTCCAGTCCAGTCAGACGCGCAGAAGCGGAGCCTGGGCAGCCCGGCGATGCCATGCAGGGGCTCTGTGCCCAGAGGCTGGACTCTGACCGCGCGTCTTCCCACCCTCAGCCTGGCTCCCTGCTGCACTTCTGGGGCCAGGCAGCCCTGGATGCTGCACCCAGATGGCCGATCCCGGGCACGGTGTCTCAGGCCACAACACACCTCGTCCGCCAGGAGCAACGCGGTACCCAGGGGCGGGGACAGGCCTGGGTGGGACTGATGGCCTCAGAGTTGGACTCGAGGGCGGACACAGGCGGGACCTGCTCAGATCACGGCCTCTGCCCCAGGAGGCGGGTGTGCGGTCGGGCACTTATGAGACGGAGGGAATCAGGGAAGCCGGCGCAAGCGTGTGTCCTGTGGGGTCGGGAAGGAGGGGCCCAGAGGCCGGCCTGGCCCCCGACTGCAGTGAAGCAGCTTCTCAGGCGAATCCACCGCAAGCATGCGCCAAAGCGCCATTGCAAACTTGCTGATAAAGCTTCTTTTCAAATAATTGAAGATCTTTTGGGGAGAGATTTTGTGGTGTGTGTGTGTCTGGATACTCTGAAGTAACAGTAAGGAAAGGATTTCCGGCAGCGGCCACCAGGGTGGCCGCGGGGATGAACCTGCCGGAACCTGCCGCTCCCTGGCTCTCTCCCATCCCGTGCTCCCACGACCGCCTTTTCTTCTTATTCCTGAACACTTAAGTCACGTAACCTTTCACCCTCTCTGAGCAGGGTCCTGGTCTCAGCCTGGTGCCTGCTGCCCCGGCTGTTCCATTCCTAGCCAAGTTCGGGGGTGATTTGAGATTGGGGTGTCCCTCCAGCCCTGACAGGCCTCTGTCTTTGGGGAAACCCGCCCAAACATATCCCCAGAGGAGGAACTTGGCCCTCCCTGGCAGGGGCTTCACCCGGGCAGGAAACAAACCCCACAAAGGGGGTTTGCTTCAGCTTCCCGTAGAGGCGTGATGGACTCCTGGTTTCATCTCTCTCCGCTGAAGTGACGGATGGTCACCAGGCAGCCTGTGCCCAGACTCATGGATAAAACGTGACTCTTCACAGGGCGCTGCGAGGAGCCCCGCCCCCGGGTCTGCAAGCGAGGACTCAGCCCCCTGGGCACGCGTGTCTGATTTTAACGTTAATGCTCAGTGACACCAAGCAGCTCCCCAATTAGCCGCACCACAGGCCTCGGTCGGAGGTGGCAGGATCCTGCGGAGCCAATTAGCGGGCAATCGGGCCCTGGTCTCCGGGGGGCTGCTGAGCCCCTCCCGGTGTGACTGCCCTCCTCCTGCCTTTTGGGGATGTGCGAGTCCACCCCGTGATGAATTTCGTTTCCAGAGGTCGGTCATGTGCTTTCCATTTAGGACCAAATAGGATTTCCCAGTGAGACTGAAAAAGGGTCATTTTCGTCTTGTCCACAATACAAGCAGGGAAATCGGTGATGGGTTGTTTCATGGAGCAGTGTGTGTGCGTGTGTGTGCGTGTGTGTGTGGTGTGTGAGTGTGTGTGTGTGTGTGTGTGTGTGTGTGTGTGTGTGTGTGTGTGTGTGTGTGTGTGTGTGTGTGTGTGTGTGTGTGTGTGTGTATGTGGTCTTTTTTTTTGGCAAGAAAACTGCTCCCTTTTCTGTGAATTCCTTACTATTTCACGCTTTATTCTTCGATTGAAATCCTTGGAAGAAATCTCTTGTGTTTTGTCCAGCTTCCGGTAAAGATCTATGCATCACTACCTTTTCTGCACAAAAAGATAGGAACCATGTAAAAGTGGGTTATCTATTATGTGGTGTTGTTTACTCTCTAAGTCGTGTCCAGCTCTTTGTGACTCCATGACTGTAGCCTGCCCGTCTACAGGGAGGCCGGCTGACTCGTGTCTGACTCTGTGGACGGCAGCCCTCCAGGCTCCTCTGTCTGTGGGATTCTCCAGGCAAGAACACTGGAGTGGGTTGCCATGCTCTTCTCCAGGGGATCTTCCTGGACCAGGGATTGAACCTGAGTCTCCTGCTTTGGCAGGCAAGTATTTTTACCATTGAGCCACCTAGGAAGCCCCATATATGTATTTTTAAGAATTAAGTTTCTAAAGTAGCCTGCAAAAGTAATAGTATTGTTGACAACATTATTGATCTCTTTGAAGTATCTGTTTTCAAGGCTTGTGCTCTATTAGACTTACAAGCTTTGCAACTAATTGTCTCAACAGCTCTCGCTCTGCCCTGTGCCAGGAGTGCCGCCTGCCCGCTGGGCAGCCGAAGGGGCCCCGAGCATGCCCCCCATTCACACCCAACAGCAGCCAGCCCTGAGCATGCCCCCCATTCACCCCAACAGCAGCCAGCCCTGAGCATGCCCCCCATTCACACCCAACAGCAGCCAGCCCTGAGCATGCCCCCCATTCACACCCCAACAGCAGCCAGGGGGGCCCCGGTGGCCCTGGGAGCTCCGAAGAGCCAGCCCGGCCAGGTGCTGGGTCGGGAATGCATTTGGCTGGTCTGCAGAATGGGGAGGTTGGTGGGTTAGGTTAGGTTAGGGTCGGGGGCTGGTGGGCTTGGTGTGGGGGAAGGGCTGGGAGGGGAGGTCTCTCTGGGTGGAGGGAAAGCTGTAAACATGGGAAATGCCCTGAAGAGCCGTCAGGAGACACAAGCTCCTGGAATTTAGGGCCCTTTGCTGCCTCCAGCCTCACCGTGCCGCTGTGGGCAGAAGGGTGCAGGAGGAGCGAGACCACTCAGCAAGTGCCAAGTCAGAGTCGACTGGACAGGAGCACAGAGCAGACGCCCGAGGTCACAGCCGCCTCATTTTAATTAAGGATGTGATAACGTGGAGGATGAGGGTCTCAGAAATAGCATTACTTTCAACAGGGCGGGGGGCTTTGCTGTCTCCATTGGAGACGGGGAGGGGGTCCGGCCAGCTGTTGGACACACAGGGCAGGGACCGGAGCCTGGACCTCGAAGTCCTCTGGGTTAGGGGCCCAGGGTGGAGTTGGAACCTCATCCATGGACGCAGGTGGTCCCCACGGACCTGTGGATGTGTGTAGACGATTGGGGGGGGGGTTGTGGCGTGGGGGGCTGGCAGCTCCAAGGTTCAGGGAAGCAGGGCTCTCCCCGGACCTCCCCGTGGGGCTGAGCTCGTGGGCAGTGTCGCTGTCCCGCCTGGGGGCCTCGCTCAGTCTGCCTCCCCCGCCCCTCCTCTGGGCTTCGCCCCCGCCGGTGGCTCCGCAGTGTCTGCTGTTGTGTTTCCTGGCGGCGGGGTCGGCTTGCTTGGTGCCTGGCCACCCGCTTCCACGGCTTCATCTGTCCTGGTATTCCGTGCCCAGCGTGCTGTGAGCAGGGGTGGCTGCTCAGTAAACGTGAGTTTGAGAGAGTCATTTCCTAGGCAGGTTGATAAGGAGTCTAGGGGTCCCCAAGGAGAGAGGGGTCTGGAATTCTCAAGGAGGAAGAAAGGACAAACTTTTTTTCCTTCTCTACGTTCCTTAGGATTATATAACAATAATGTATCCCACCTGAGGACAGTCTCTGGATTAAGGACAGTCTCTGGATTAAACCTTCTGTTATCTTAAAATGTAAATTATGCGACTAGGTCTGGTGAGGTTTTTACAACCTCCAGACATTCTTTGGATTCATTGGAGAGTATATAACTTCATTGCTAACACTAGCAAGTGGGTACTCTTTCTGCCCTCTTCTGATGCCTATGTCAGAAGCTTTCTCTACTCCTTTATACTTTAATAAAACTTTATTACACAAAAGCTCTGAGCGATCAAGCCTCGTCTCTGGTCCCAGATTGCATTCTTCTCCTCCAGGGGCCAAGAATCCCGGTGTCTTCGCGTGATTCAACAACAACCTTTCAAGTTCAGGGGCACGGGAGGAGGGTGGGTGTGGACTCGGAGGCCCGGGGTTGGAGCCACGACTGAGGCTGGTGATGGCACCGGCCATTAAGAGGTGGGGCTGTGGGGGTGGGGAGACGGGGCCAGGCTCCTGGCAGTCTGGGAGGTCATGTCATAAAAGGCTTCACTGGGGAGGTGGCATTTGACATGGGCTTCCCTGGTGGCTCAGCTGGTAAAGAATCTGCCTGTAGTGTGGGAGACCTGGGTTTGATCCCTGGATTTGGAACATCCCCTGGAGAAGGGAATGGCTACCCGCTCCAGGATTCTGGCCTGGACACTTCCATGGACATTAGCGTGCATGGGGTCGCAAAGAGTCAGGCATGACTGAGCGACTTCCACTTTGAGGCACTCCGCATTTTTTCAGCAGTAGGTGCCCAGTGAATGCCAGGAAGAAAGCGACTGACGTGTGTTGAGTGGACTTGACTGGCACTGTGTTCAGCGCCTTTCCTTGCCTGCTCCATGAGACAGTGCTACGATCATAAGAGCCTTATGGGGGGCGGCACGCAGCTCAGAGGGCGGTGTCAGCTCCAAGCCCCCTGCTTGCCACGCTGGAACTGTTCCCTAGCCACACCCGCCTGGGCCCAGGCTCCCGGAGGTTGAACCCTGCGGCAGGATGAGGGCGAACATGGACGTGTTAGAGACGTTTGTTTAAGGCGCTGCTTTAAACCCTGTGATGTCGTGGGAACGCCGCTCTGTGTAGGCTTCTGTGCCTGAACTCGCCCGTGGCCCCAGGGTGGACCCCACGGCTCAAGGAGCCTGCCCGTGGCCCCGAGGTGGACCCCACGGCTCAAGGAGCAGGCACGGAGACAAATCAGGACCCAGAGACTTTGAGGAAACACTCTGAGGCTGAAACCCTGGGGTCTGTGGACAGAGTGAGCGGTGTGGCTCCTTGCCCTGTGCAGGGGTCCCAGAGGTCTCTCCCACAGAAGCCAAAGCTGAAGGAGGGGTGGGAGTCAGGGATGCCGGGATGAACGGAATCAGGCGTCCATCTAAGGACCTGATTCGTGCTGGAGACGCCCCTGGAGAGGCTGTGAGATCCCAGCCCTGACTGTCCTGGAGACAAGGCAGGTGTGTCCCTGAGCTTCGGGCACCCGAGGGTGTGTGCTGGGCGCCCAGCAGCGGATGGCTGAGTTTCGTGCCCAGCACAGCCCCAGAGCCACCCTCCCCGGCGTGGGAACCAGCCTTCAGAAGTCTGCTGGCTGCTGCGCCTCATCCCTGGAGAGAAAGCTGCCTCTCGGCTTTGTTTGAGGGTGAGACACACACGCGTCTCCTTTCCCACTTGAAGTGCCCCCTCCTCCTCCCCAGGCGAGGTGAAGCTTTGGAGCAGCCTGGATCTCCAGGGTGAGCACTGAGGCTTGGTCAGCCTTTGGCCCCTGGCCCCGCAACATCGTCCCCTGGCCTCTCAGCATCGCCCCCAGACTCTCAGCAGTGCCCTGGGCCCTCAGCATCATTCCCGGCCCCCAGCAATGCGCCCAACCCTGCAGCGTTACTTCCCGGCCCGCCAGCACCATCCCCCCGCCCCCAGCCTTGCCCTGGGCCCCCAGCATCATTCCCAGTTCTCCACCAGTGTCCCCGACCCTGCAGCATTGCCCCAGCCCTGCAGCATTGCCCTGGCCCCCAGCCTCGCCCCCGGCGCCCAGCATTGGGGTGGGTGGCTCCATAGCACCTTCCTCACCCCAGGGTGGGCCGCGCCGTCCTGGGAGGACTTGGTGGAGCTGCAGGGATGACTCCCCCCAGCCCCTGATTCTCTCTCTTCACAACGTGGAGCTGTGTTTAGTTTCCTGGAGGTTCTCCGTCCTGCTCTCGGTGCTTCAGCGGAGCCTCCCGCAGCAGGAGGGTGCCCCTCGCTGGATTCAGCCTGAGCAGGCCGCAGCGTAATTACAGTTTTCTCGTCCCCACTGGATCCCGCTAAGGAGGAGGTGTGTTCACAGACGGTCGCCTCCAGGAAATTTGTTTTTAAGCCCGTAAGCCTGTAAACATCACATTCCGTCTAAACTGCCTGTGATCCCAGGACGTCTTTAATTATAGCATGAAGGAACAGCCAACACCCTCACATCATTCTTTTCCCTTAACAAGATCAAACTTAATTTTTTCAAGCTAAGCCAGAAAAACAGATTAGTACTTGAAATGTGGACACGGAAAAGAGCCGGGCCTCTGGTCGCAGTGCCGCAGCGCCTGGAGGTACCGTCTGCCCTGTCCCAGGGCCCCGGGGTGGGGGCACCATCTCCTGACCTTTCTCGTCCCCAGAGAAGGGAGCCTGGATGGCAAGCTGACAGTGCACTCAGCTCCCTGAGGACGTGGATGTCATTTTAAAAAGCTAGGTCTCCTACACATTTGATTACTCAAAGCTCAATTTATTGCCATGGGAAAATGTTATTAAACAGTAAATCTCAGATTATAGAACCCAGGGTTTGATCGCTGGGTTGGGAAGATCCCCTGGAGAAGGGAAATGTTACCCACTCCAGGATTCTGGCCTGGAGAATTCCATGGACTGTAGAGTCCATGGGATCGCAGAGTCGGACACGACTGAGTGACTTTCATGTGGGGACAGGGTCGGTGAGCAGGGAACAGAGATGATCCCAGATTACAGACGTCCTGGGAGCTTCATCCAGTCAGAGGAGGGGAGCCTCTGGAGGTTCACGGCTGAGGACGCCACACCAGCAGGCCGGGCTGGGGGAACGCGCTGGGCAGGAGGTAGCCGAGAGAGCATGGGAGGGGGCGACTGGGAGGGACTGAGGCAGCCCCAGGGATGGTGGGGGGCCGGCAGCCTCAGAGGGGCGCAGCTGGTCTCCTTCCATGGGGGAGAACCAGGGGCACCCCCAGCAGAGCTGACTCGGAGGTCATGGGTCAAGACCTCCCATTGCTGGGATGGCCCTTGGGTGCAGGCGTCCAGATGAGACAGGACCAGGGAGTCGGTGGTGAGACATATCGCTGCCTGAATTCCTGCTGGGCTCCCGGTGCCTGCCCGCCCAAGCGCCTTGCTAATCGTCTGCGTGTCTGTCTGTGGCACCCACCGGACTGGGACCCCTGCACAGGTTCACACGGCCTCTCCCTCGCTCCCATTCCTGGGCGTCTCTGCCCCCGCCAGGCCTGACCCCAGGGGTGCCTTCAGTCTCAGCTCCTGCCCAGTCAGATCTCCCGGCTGACGCTCGTGGTTCCCTGTCCTTCCCTTTGCTGTCACAAGAGCCGTCCGTTTAGTAAATCACTGAATAAACAGCTGCGGGTTGTAGGTTTCACACCCATCTCCGCCACAGAACGTGAGCCCGCAGGTCAGAGCCGTGTCCAGCCCCCAGGCCAGCACTGCTGAGACCTCAGACACGAGACTTGTGCCGAGGACCTTCTGGATTCTGAGCTGCCTGCGTCCCAGGACCACGTCTCTGCCTCCAGGGGACTTACCGCCTTGCAGAGATGGGGAGCCCAGTCCAGACATGCAGCGAGTGTCCGCCCAGACCCGGATCTGTCCGTGCCAGACATGCAGCGAGTGTCCGCCCAGACCCGGATCTGTCCGTGTAATCCGTGATTGTGCTCACTGCTTTCCCTGTTCTGCCGTGAAGGATATAAAAGCTCAGTGATGTGATAGGAACAGTGTCAAAAAAGGCACTTTTACTGATGCTTTTGTTTAAAAAACGTGACTCGGGGCGTCTCTTCATGTGCCTCGGCCACCTGCGTGTCTTCTTTGGAAAAACGTCTATTTAGGTCTTCTGCCCATTTTTTGATGGTTTTTTTTTTTTTTTTTAATTGAGCGTCATGAGCTGTTTGTATATTTTGGAGATTAATCCCTTGTCAGCTGCTTTATTTGCAAATATTTTCTCCCATTCTGAGGGTTGTCTTTTCTACGTGTACACATAGCTAATTCGCTTTGTTGTACAACACTGTAAAGCAACTATACCCCGATTTTAAAAAGTGTGATTTATTTTCTTAAACTCTTCAACTCCAGTTTGACACAGCTGCCATTCTCGACGCTCCTGCACGGCTCCCGCCTTCCGGGGACTCACGGATGAACAACCACCCCCCGTTTACTTAACATGCGGATTCAGCTTTTCAAAGCTTTTCTTTCCACCTTGACAGGACGCGTTACATGTAGAATTTCAGCTCAAAGGCTCATTCTGCCCAGGAGACCCAGAGGGCTTTGGCTTCCTCGGGAGTTGGGACAGGCGAGGTCCCCAGGTGCCAAGGAAAACACCCCCGAGTTTACCCAGCACGGAGAGTCAAAGCCCGGCTGTCACTCCCTCAGAAATCGTCCCAAATCAAAGAGACTGGAGCCAAGAGATCAACTTACAGTTCTACAATTAGGTTGTTAGGAAAAAAAGCGTCGTAACACAAAGAACAATAGGGCACACGCTGTTCCCGCAGAAAGCTTCCGCTTCCTCCGATCAGCTCCAGTCCACGGCTGAGTCGGTGTAACCTGTCCCCTCCCGGCCTGGTCATCGTCCACGGGCCCGTGGTCCCCATCTCCACTTTGGGGGGGAAACTGCACGTCTGGGGAGGGGGTCCCTGTAACCCAGACACAAGCACAGGCACGCAAATCACCATGAATTTCCTCCCGGTTCAATACCTGAGATAAGTGTGATTTTCTTGTACCTCCTGCGTAAACCCTTTATAACACAGGCCCTGATGAGCAGCTGCCTTTTAAGACGGCAGCTTCAAGCAGACAGCACTGCTTCTGGGCACACACTGCTGATTCTCCTCAAGGAGCTTCTGGGCACAACAAAACGGCGCTTGTTAAGACATGAGCGAGCGTCCACACCGGCTCAGCAGGAGAAGTCTGCTCAGTTCTCGGTGCCAGTTCAGGCTTCATCCCAGGCGAGCGTCCACACCAGCTCAGCAGGAGAAGTCTGCTCAGTTCTCGGTGCCAGTTCAGGCTTCATCCCAGGCCGCTGGCAGGGTGAGTGGCTGGAACCACACGAGCAAAGACAATCGGTTCCTCTCCTTTCCCGGGAGAGCAGCTCACAGCTCGAGGCTGGGGCTCAGGGTTCCAGCATCTCTCACTGTGGTCGCTGGGGAAGGCGAACACCGAGCCCAGAAACGGCAGCTTTTACTAACAGCATCTGGGGGACTCGTTTGTTTTCCAAACGCCTGTTTTATCTCCCTCAGCGCCTCCCCCCAGTCTACATGCTTTCAAGTGTCAGAACTGTTGAGAAACAAGTGAGCTGATATAACTGAATATTCTAGAAACTGTCTTCTGTAGAGAGGGGTTAAATAGCGTTTTCTCCCTTGACCTGAGGGTCAGGCCAAGAATTTTTCATCTTTGGAAGAAAAGTCAATTTCACAGGCATGTTAATTTGACTAAAATTCAGAAAAGCAGAACTTTTGAAATGCTGAGAACAAATCAAAACTTTCGATCCTGTGGTTAATAATATTCTGACTCACTCTGAATTTACCATCAGTTTTGAATAACTTGGCACACCAATGAGTGCAATTTTTGTATGGGAATTATGCTGAACTTTTACCAGCAGAGAATCATTTATTATTTGAGGGACTGAATCATAAAAACACTGTCATTTTTTGTAAAGTCTTTGGGCTGAATTAGACTTTAAACCCCGAACCTCAAAGATGAATTTGTATTACGAACACTGGAAGGATCTGAGTGGTGTTAAAATGAAATTGGAAATATTTTTCTTCCAAAGCTAATAATGGATTTCAATCCCGCAAGCTTCTTATCTACAACACTGTTTTTTCTGTAAGACGTGACTGCAGTCTGTACACCATGCCTTCATCGTCGGGCTCATGAGTCACTAAGTTTGCACCCCAAGTTTTTAGTCTTGGCTACTAATGCTTAAAATTCAGCTTGGACTCTGTGTGTATGTAACACTACTCGGTTCAATAATTTCTTATGCGCTGGAAACCCAAAGTAATAGGGGGAAAGGAAGCCAGAAAACGCTCTTGAAATTTTGACACCTACCCTCCGGTTTTCGGGTTAAAAGCTCCGCTGTATCAGGAGACACCTCCCTCCTTCCCTGCTCCCAGACGCCCAGCCCCGCTCCTGGGAGGCCTGTCCACCCCCTCCCCCGGAATCTACGTGTCAGGGGCGACAGGGCCTGGAAACTGCCCCAGGGACCCGGCGCCGGCCCGTGGTCCCCACTGAGAGTGAAGAGCAGGGCACAGGGACGTGGGTGGCCCCTTGGGTGAAGCAGAGAGCCCCTGCGGCGGGGGTGCGGCCGGGGGACCTGTGAGGGGCGCTCCTCCCTTCAGGCCTGCAGGGAAGACGTGCCGCCCGCGGGACCCACGGGAGGGACACCGGGAGGTCACTCGTCTCACTGCCGCCTGGTGTGGGGTGAGGGTGGGGTCAGACCGTGGCGCCCAGATTGCAGATGTCAACGCAAGCCCCTCCGCCGGGGCCTGCTCCGTTTCACCGCTCGCCCAGAAAAGGGGCGTTTCAGCGCTGCTGGCGCAGGGGTCGGCTACTGCCGTTCTGAGTCTGAGCCGGC
>NW_011485933.1:75584-78843 GCF_000754665.1 Bison bison bison | reverse complement strand
GCCGGCTGCGCGGTGGGGAGGCGCACGTTTGGGTGTCTCTGCCGGGCGGCGGGGAGCGGGTCACCGATCAGGAAGTGACTGCTTGGGCGCCCGCTGTGTGAGCTGCTGGCCGCAGGGGTGCGGTTTGTTTGACGCTCGGTCCGGCGTTCTGCGTTTGTGTCCGTTCCGGCACTGGGGTCCTGAATGCGCCTGAGGGGGAGACCCGCATCCTCACCTCTAGCACCTAAGCCCTCCTCCATTGGCAGCCTTGAACTTGGGGTGCCTGCCCAGCAGCGGGGTGGCCTGGGCGGTCTGGCGGAGAGGCGGGTCGGGGCCCTGGCATCCGGGGCGCTGGGGGCCGGGATTCCCAGTTCCCGGGTGTGGGGGCCCAGGCTGGGGTCTGTCCCTGGCGCCGAAGGAAGGAGCAGTCGGAGGAGTCCTGGGAGAGGCCCCGGAGCAGCGCCTGGGGCAGGGCCTCGGCCAGGCTGGTTCCGTGAGTCCTCCCGCCCCCCGCCACGAGGCGTCGGTCCTCCAGCTGGTGGCCAGTGAGGGCTGGCGAGGGGGTTCCGCCAGAGGACCGTCTGTGGAGCCTCAGGTGTAAACTGTCTGTCACTGGGGACGCTTGCTGAAGCCTGAGTAGCCTCCACGGGGGGCTGCGTATTTCTGAGACGGTCCTGGAGAAACGGCAGAGGCTTTAGGGGAGGTGCATGGTCAGCCCCTCGAGAGGGCTGCTCTTCTCCTCCCTGGGGGGCCCCTGCCCCCCAGGCCCGCCTCGCCACGTCCTCCTCACCTGACCACCTCCCCTCTCAACCATCTGTGCCCACGCCCTGCCCCAGGCCCTGCTAGGATTCTGCCCCCACCACAGGTTACCGCAGGGGCGGGGCCGCCCTCTGCCGGTTTCCCTGGTAACCAAGGAGCCAACCTGGGATTGGTGCCCCCATCACTGGGAACACCTCCCCCACGCCCTGCCTGCTGCCCGCTGCACCGGGTGGGTGGGTGCCGCTCCAGGACCCTCTTCAGACGTGCGTGCTGCCCCCCATCCACTGCACCGTGATGTCTCCATGGCGGAGGCCGGAGACAAAGGCGACCAACCAACAAAAACCCACAGCCAGGGGACCCGAAGGCCAGCTTTAAATTTCTCTGGTTCCAAGTTTATTCAACAAGGTCATCCAAAATATTTTCCCTCAGGAATGGTGGCCTTACGGTAAAATTTCACAGACATGCTTTGAACACATCTCAGGCCGAGCTCCCCTCGTCCACCCACGGAGGAGCCACCCTGACGGTGCTGGCTGACTTCTTCCCTGCGGCCCACACTGATGGTAGGCCGGCCTCCCGCCGGGAATCGTTCTCCCAGACCCGTCCAGGTCTTCCCGCCGCAGAACCGGAGACCTGCCCGTGCGCTGGGAGCGGGTGGCGTCCGAGGAGAGGCTGCTGCGGTGACCTTGGTCTGGGAAGGCTGAGGACGAGGGCCAGGAGCTGAGGCCACGGAGCCTGCAAGGACCCCCTTAGCGGTGACTGGGGACGAAGACTCTGCTCTGCTCCCCGCGGTTCTTCTATTTAAAGTGCACCGAGCCGGGGTGGGTAGCGGCCCTCCTTCCCCAGGGTCCGGCTGACCGGCTGCTGGACTCCCCGCCCCCGAGGGCAGTTCGCAGACACTTCTGGGGAAGTGCGGAGGCCGCGATGTCCTGTTCGGGGACCCCCAGGGGCACCTCCGCTGTGGCTCCTCCAGATCAGTGCCTCATAAAGACACCACCGAAAACTGTCCCTGAGACAGCAGACTCACCAGAAACAAGCATAAAATAAACGGAAAGAGCAAGATAGAGAGCGGAAAAAAGGGGAAAGCCCTGCACTTACAGCTGACCGCCGGCCGCCCTGACCCTGCCCGACTGACCCTCCACCCAGTGAAACACTGAGCCACGCGCAGAAAGCAGGGACACTAATAAAGGATAAACCCTGCAGAATGCCCTGCTCACCTCCCCACCTGCAAGTTCGGATGCAAAGAGACGCCTGGGTAGATATTTAACCTGAACTCAGGCCGGAGCTGCCGCTGGACCCTGAACCGCTGCATCTCCAAGAGAAAGCCCGCTCCCTGCTGCTGAGAGCCAGGCCCCTGTGCCCCTCGGCTGGGAGGGAGACGCCTGCCCCAGACCCCACCGAGGCGCCCGCCTGCGCCCTGACTCAGGGTCTGCATCGCCTCCTCCCCTTGAGGCGCCCGCCTGCCCCCTGACTCAGGGCCCGCATCGCTTCCTTTGCGTGCTTGCGGACGGCCCGTTCCCACCACAGATATCCACAGCCTCTTTCCGGCAATCGTCTGTCTCTGCCGAGGTTGTTTTGGGCAAAAGCTCTTGTTCCTTGCTGCTGTGTTTCTGATTTTGGAGGAAACACTTATTCTAAAGGAATAGCCTATATTTTTTTAGGCGGAAAGGTTGACCTGCCATATCACTTTGCACACACGGCCCTCCAGCCACCCAGCGTAGACCCTCTTGCCCCTTTACCACCTGGCTGAGCCCCTGGAGAGGGCAGCGTCCAGCTCAGAGCCCAGAGCGCCTGGTCTCCGGCCCTGAGGGCTCCCGGTGTGGGTTTCTGCTACATCAGAACCACGCCGGGCCCGGAGAACCATGCCAGCCTGCCGATGCATCTGGGGTGGCTTCTCAGAGGGGGAAAGCTCGTCCTATTCACCCATCCACCCCGCACCCAGGAGGCGGGGGACCACAGGCCCTTTCTTGCCGCCAGCAACCCGGCTTGTCTGGAGCCAGCTGCCTGCCCACAGGGTAGGGTGTTCTACGGAACTGGGTCTGGCGGTGTGGCCCTTTCAGAAATGGAGATCGCAGCTCATAGACAGAAAGTGGTTTTCACCACGTGGAACACCCAGGCCAACTTGGAGCAGAGGCAGGCCTGCCCCACTGGCTCAGACAGCTGTCTCCAGGGTGAGTGAGCTTGGGACACACAGAGCCGCGGGGCTGGGTGCAAACGCTGGCCCTTCAAGGGCCACTTTGCTCAGAAAGCTGCAGCCCAGAGGCCAGGCCGTCAGCCTCAGTGGCTTCAGACCCCCAGGGCAGAGTGGCTTTGCCTGGGGTTGAAGGCCAGGCTTGGGGGTTTGCAGTCATCAAAAATAAGCCCAGATTGGAGGGTTCTGACAACATGCAGTGGCGGGGAGCTGTGCTTTATTAGCCGTCCATGGGTCCAGTCTGCTTGCTACGCATGGCTCTTCTATTTAAAGTGCACTGTGCGTTTGAGAGGCGGGAGAAACAGCTCATGGATGACGCGCTCACTGCACACG
>NW_011485933.1:63973-75484 GCF_000754665.1 Bison bison bison | reverse complement strand
GGTGAGCACTGGTTTTCCTACAGGCAGGGCACAGGGGCCAAACAGGCCGAGAGCCCGGGAAGCTGAGAGAGCCCAGGACCCTGAACGTCTGCTCCGGGCACGCGGAATTCTGGGGGCACTTTCCGTGGCGCCCCCAGAAGCCAACCCCCCCCAGCAGTCCGGTCACACGTCTGTGGTCACGCGTGGGCCTCGGGAGGGCAGGCGCAGACATATGAGGGCCAAGAACAAGCCGGGTTCATGGAGGAGAAGAGAGAGGCTCGGAGAGCCCCCAGCCCACCGCTGGGCCTCCCCAGAGCCTGTGTCCTTTCATGGTAGAAACAGTTCCCTGCGGGAGCCGCCCCCTCCCCTGGAGACAGCAAGTCTCCCACCCCTGCCCTCTGTCTGCTGGGCTGGCAGCCTCTGCTGCAGGCTGGAGTAGACACCACACTGCATCTGTGCAGGTGGGGGCTTACCGCAACAGTGTCAGGATTCCTGAGCAGGGTGTCGGGGGTAGGGGGTCCTGGGGAGCGTCCCGGGATGGGAGTATGGAGAGTCCCTATAGTTAGGTCTGCTGATAGACGTTAAGATTTTAAAATTCACTCGCGGGAAAAAAAAATGTCGCCCGAGAGGCCAAATGGTCTATTGAGTTTGGAAGATTTCCTGGGAAAGTTATTTGTCTGTGGGACACGGTGCTGGTCTGAGATGCCAGGCTCCAGTTACATATAGCAAGCAGTGTCAGCTTTCTTTAAAAAAGTTTTTAAAGTGTCAGTTTTCTATTTCACTTACTAAGGCAGCAGAATGAGTGGAACAAGAATAACTTTTAGTAGATGAGCACTCTGTCCAGAGGTAAGGACTCACGTTCTCCGGGCCCTGTCCTCCCTGGCCCCGGGGGCGCTCAGGGTCTCATGTGCTGAGTGGAGGCTTTCCCGCATTGGGTCCGGCGAGCGCTGGGTTCCTGACGCGCTCAGAGCTCGTTTCAGTCCTAGGTTGTGGCTCTCAGAGGAAAGCGGAGAGCCTGTCCCCGTGGCACTGGGGTTAAGCGGCTCCCTGGCAGCAGTCTTCTTGGCAAGATCGGGAGATTAATTCTGAGCCCGGGTCTATCAGTGACCCACATCATCACCGGCTTACTGCCCGCCCACGGGACTTAGATTTCAAACAGAAGTCTCAGCACATTTGATAAACCGAGGATGAGCTGCTGCTGCTACTGCTGCTGAGTCGCTTAAGTCGTGTCCCCATAGATGGCAGCCCATCAGGCTCCCCCGTCTCTGGGATTCTCCAGGCAAGAACACTGGAGTGGGTTGCCATTGCCTTCTCCAGATGAGCTGGGACGGTTATTGTAGTAACCACTGGGAAGGAGATCACTGCCCCGGCTGGCACCCAGGGCACCCCGGCATCTGAGAACGCAAGTCGGGCTTAGCCTCTGCGCATGCTCGGAGCCTCCAGTCGGAGCTGAGTGATGCCACCGGCGGCCGGGACCTGCCCTCCGGGTCGGCGTGCACTTAGCGCTCCCGCTGCCACGTAAATGAATATCACAACTGCAGGTTCTTGAGCATCTTGTGTTAAAAAGGTAAACTTTGAAAAAATGTGCTGTTTGGGAAATAAATCAACGAAGCAAGCAGAAGTTTATGTGTAGGACGTAGGTCATGCATCTCTAAGTAACAGTTTATGGGCAGAACTTCAAATAGCTTTTTGTTATAAGTAAACCTTGCATGGTCTAGGCTTTGGGTGTAGAAAGAATCATTACCTTTTTTTTTTTTAAAGGAACAAACAAAGCTACTTAGAAGTCGGCCAGCCCGGAACTAAGTGCACCCTTGAGACTGGCTGCGACCTCTGGTCTGGGGGCTGCCTCTCCCCCTGGGGCCTGACGCTTGAGGTTCCAGGGCCACGACCTGCTGCCTGGGCTCTGTCGTGAGGACTCCAGACTTGCTGTCATTGTCTCCCGATTAGTGGCTGAGGAACCCTGTGCCTCCCTTCAAAACTATTGATTTCAAAACAGGTTCTTCGATAAGAGGCAGCTTTGCCTGAGGCTTGGCGGTGACTTTCAGAGGAATGTTTACTGACTACTCGGAGAAGGATTTTAAATAATCGCTCTCCTGAGGCAAGCTGTGCATCAAAGAAAAGAAGGCACAGGCATTGCTTTGTAGAATGAAGCTGGCTCATTGCCACTCCAGACCTCAATCTACCAGTCTGATTATTTATTGGATGAGTGCAGATGTCTGGACAGTATTCACTCTTTTATTAATGCATCTGGTCCATAGCTGGAGAAAGAAATGGCACCCCACTCCAGTACTCACCTGGAGGATTCCACGGACAGAATCCTGGTAAGAGGAGGACTCTGGAGGAGCCTGGTAGGCTATAGTCCGTGGGGTCGCAAAGAGTTGGACATGACTGAGCGACTTCGCTTTCTTTCTGGTCCATAAGCGTCACCTGAGCATCTGCACAGGCCGGGCGTGTGCCGCGCAGGGCAGGCGGGCTCAGGAGAGTCTGCACAGGCCAGGCGTGTGCAGCGCAGGGCAGGCGGGCTCAGGAGAGGGGAGGCGCCCACCAGGCTTCTCATTCTCCGAAAGCTGATGCTGAGGACGGGAGCGGGGTCCCTACCGTCTGGGTCCTGCAGCGGGGGTCTCCCTTCACAGGGGCTGTCCCTTTACGAACTCGGCTTCCCTCCCTGGAGGGGTGTGTGCCGTGCTCCCCGGCAACCCAGCTCGACTGTGTGTTGAGCCGGTGAGGCACCGTGTGCTCGCGGCTGGAAAATCAGTGCAGGAGTTGAGTGGCCCACAGGTGCAAAGATGTATCTGCAAACAGGTATATTTTTGTGGACCAAAGAGGAATCCAAAAGGAGAAGTCTCACGTCATCCGGTGGACGGGTTAGGGAGCTGGCTCCCATGATCACCGCGAGGCACTGGTGTAGAGACAGTGACGATGAAGCCAGCGCTTCTAGCCCGAGTCCCACTCATCACGCTCACCGGGTTAGGGAGCTGGCTCCCATGACCACCGCGAGGCACTGGTGTAGAGACAGTGACGATGAAGCCAGCGCTTCTAACCCGAGTCCCACTCATCACGCTCACCCTCGAGGGGAGAAGCGGCATTCCCCATCCCACAAAGACACCACCCCCCAGAGGGGCACCGGCCCGGGCCAGCAGGCGGGACCCTGGGAGGCGGGACCTGCCATCCCCACCTGAAATTCTGCGACGTGTGCTGTGAGGTTAGGACCGTCCTCGGGAAGAGGACTGCGCATGGCAGAGATGAGGGGCCCGTGGGCTCACTGTCCTGGAGGCTGAGGCAAAATGGAGTTGGCTGCCTTGAAACCTCATTTCATGGAGTTTAGCTTCATTTAACAAACACTCCTGAGTTCCCTTTGGCCCCCAGCTGGGGGAGGCAGACAGTCACCAGCCGGCGGGCAGTGTGATAAGACTGCAAACTCAGACAAGATCAGGAGAGTCCCCTTGGGCCCTTTGACTCCACTTTAGAGGAAACTCACATCTAGAAGCAAATACCTCTAGGATTCATGGGCAGAACATGAGACGCAGCGGTCCTTGGGGACTTTCACATTCAGAGAGGAAGGGGCGGTGAAGAGTCCATCTGCCTGCCCGGGGCAAGGGGTGGTGAGGATGAAAGGCAGGGGGCTCTCCCCATCCACACCCTGAATCCCACTGGCTCAGAGGCAGAACCCCCCTGCTTCAGGCACGGCAGTCTTCACCCCACCTGGATCTGGCTTCATGGGACCAGCCTCCTGCTGACCTCTGAACTCTGACCCCAGCTCCTGCCAGGACACAGGATTCCACTGAGGAGGTCCTGAACTGAGCAGCTGGAAAAGCCATCCTTCTAGAGAAAGCATCCACAGGAGCAGAGCCCACCCTTAGGAGGAGAAACGTGCCCCTTTCCACTTCCGGACACGGGATCGCACCAGACCATCACAGAGGGCCTCAGCTGCTGCTGGTGAATACTTTTCAACATCGGCCCTCAGACTGGCAGTGTCGTTTGAGAAGTTTGCCAAAAAATCTTTACTTTTTCTGACATTTTCTTCTCCTCTTATTCCCTTAAAACTGGTGGTTGTTGTTGCTCAGTCGCTCAGTCGTGTCTGATTCTTTGTGACCCCTGGACCGCAGCACGGCGGGCCTCCCTGTCCATCACCAGCTCCCGGAGCTTGCTCCACTCGTGTCCATCAAGTCGGTGATGCCGTCGAACCGTCTCCTCCTCTTGCCCCTTCTCCTGCTCTCAATCCAGTATACCGATAGCTCTGTTTTAACGTTTTTGGACTAAAAAGTCAAAGTTCTGTGGGAAGAAGTTCTTGCTACACTTATTAAGTGAAAAGCTTACTTAAAGCAGTTTCATTATCCAGCGCTTCATCTGTAAATGTAGACGCTTCACTCTTTGAGAATCAGCTGCACGGGAATGCCAGCTGTGCGTCATCTCTGGATTGTAGACTACAGACTGCCCCCGCCCCCCTTTCCTCTCCTCGTCTTCATTTAACTGTACTTTCTAAACTTTCTACAGTGATTTCAACTGTTTCAACTGTTTTGTAATAAAAAAATTAAAGCAAAAAACGCTTACTCTAAATTGAAAGAAAATAAATGACAATTGAAATATACATCAAAGTCTGCCTTTGAATAAGAGACACTTTTTAAAATCATGTATTTCTGTCATTATTTCTATTGATCATCTTAACATTTTATATTTATAACTACTTAAATTTTCAATCTCAAGCCAAATTTACCCGAGATAAAACTCCAAGTCACCCTAATCCCTTTGGAGCAAAGCATGACCTGAGCTCCGTGAACTGTCTTCCCATTCACTGTCACTGCCTTTTATCAATCACTTTTTCACAGACGGTCCTCAATACGATTGGAAATGCTGCCAAGGGTGTACTCTGATGACACAAGGAGCTGCTTCCCAGACGCTCAGTGCGTGCGAGTCCCGGGGCACCTGGTTAAAAGGCAGGCCTGGGGCGGCTGCTGGACCATATGATCTGAAGACAAGTTGGCATCTGAACATGAATGCTGCTTCCCCGAGTTCTCATAGTGAAAAGCCTGGAATTATGAAAAGGAAGCCAGTGACACCTCACTGCCGTTGCCCGACTCAGTCCTTTCGAGGCTGTCCCATGTAGTGATCATTACGGTTTTGAGGTTTGAAATTTGAAAGAACCGGGTTTGCACGGAAGCTCGACACTCACCTGCGGAGAGGCCTGGGCAGCCATCAAGCTCCCTGAGTCTGGCTTTGATGAGAGCTACTCTTGTGTACGCCGGGGTGCCATCCAGAGCTGGCTCCCGGGTCAGCGTCTCCAGGCACGCGGCTGCACACTTGACCTTGGATGGTGTGTGACGCTGCAGGCTGCGGGAGTCCCGCTGGGGACAGAGGGGCCGGCCCTTCCCGTGCTCCCTCGCTCACACCTCAGTGACACCCGAGTCACTCTCAGGAGGCTGCGGGGGCCGCGTGTGGCCTTTGCAGAAGTGGGTGACGAAAACTACAGCTGCTTTTCTGCCAGGAACAAATGCCTACACGGCTGCAGACCCAGAGACGAAAACAGGGACAGACGCAACCTGGGCAAGTACACTGCCTGCAGTTTCATACGATCATTTCCTTACAGTGTACTCGCTCCCAGCCTGCTCTTACAGCCCTGACGCGCTATTATTTATGGGTTTGTATTTTATGAGGAACTCGGAGCTCTCTGTGGGGGTGAGGATGTCCACAGAGGGGCTGCTGAAAGGAAAGCTTGGCCTTTTCTCTTCCTGGAGCCCAGGAGGATCAGATGGGCCGAGCCGATGTAGCTGAGGGCGTCTCAGGTGGCGCAGTGGTGAAGGATCCACCTGCCGGTGCAGGAGATGCAAGAGATATGGGTTCAATCCTGGATCGGGAGGATCCCCTGAAGGAGGAACTGGCAACCCACTCCAGTATGCTTACCGGAGAATCCCACGGACAGAGGAGCCTGGCAGTCCGCAGTCCATGGGGCTGCAAAGAGTCGGACACGACGACCTTCGCTTATGCTGCGCTTCAATCAGAGAGCCCCTCCGGGAAGAGGGAGAGGAGCCGAAGAACGGATAAGCTGCGACCTTTCGAAAAGCTACTTGCTCTCAAGACACGAAGGAGTTTCAGACAAGAGGTTAGCTTATTATAATATGAAAAGGAAAGGCTGAATTTAAATAAACTATCCTACAATTGCAAGTCTTTTCTGGAGCTCCCAAACTTCCCAATTTAAAAAATAATCTGACTTTCCTTTTAAATCCTCCTTCTTCAAAGAACCCCACTCAGAGGAAGCATTGCATTCCCGCCGCACTGGGCCGGGGGCTTAGGGTAGATTCAAGACAGGGGTTGAGCAGCTGTCTGGGGCCTTGTACAGGCCGGGCACAATGTCCGGCTGAACAAACTGCAGATGAAAAGACTAATTGGTCCCCAAATGGAGGCCTGTGGATCTCGACTTTTAAAATATTTATTTAACACAAACACTGGCCGGGCCATGAAAAGCCTGCCCCTCACTCCTCTCGACCCTCTGTGACCCCTTCCTAGGGGCACGGTGCTTTCTCCCTTGGGGACGATTAAAGCTGAAAGGGCTTTTTCATTTATTCTCCAGCAGTCCCTAAGTGCTCACAGATGTTTTAAAAATTAACCAGGAGCCCGGCCAGCAGCGTATGGCCGCCAAGCTCCTCTGCCTCTGGGGTCCTTGCACAGTCGGAGCGGCTGGAATCACCGCGTCGGGCAGGCCTGCTTTCCAAGCCCCCTTCTGAGACTCACTCACAAACACCTCACAGCCCTTCATGGCGTGTCCTGTGCCTCTGCAAACACAAGCTTATTATGTTTTACCGAGGGCCTTCTTACGAGAAATAAAGCATAAAGCGCGGTCGGTATTGTGAGAGGCCCGAGTCCCTGGCTTGGACGTGAACCGTAGTTTGGGGCGCAAGGCTGCCTGTCCTTAGAGTCTGGTTGAGGCACGGTGCTACCCTGAGGGATTGTGGTAGCTGAAAACCAAAATAATCCCCGCCGTCGTGAAAACGAAAGCCCAATACATAGCCTCTGAGTTTGCGCCTCCCATCCCAAGCTCGTTTCTGCTCAGCACCAGGCCCTTAGCATCCTCCCTTCTGCCTTCTCCCTTTAGGAGCAGTGCAGTCTCCTTTAGGGGCAGAACCTGCAGGTCTGAACCTGCTCACGCGACCTGGGACCAAAGAGCATGCGTGCGCTGAGTCGCGCTTTGTGAACTGTGGCATGATTTAAAAACACAGCTTTTTTTCGAATAACAAAATGAACCTTAAAACCCATTTCCCCTCGTATGCTCATCACTTTAGCAACTGTTTGTCTCTCTCCCTGTTCCCGGCGAAGGTTTCTCCTCAGACGTGGTCACGGTTAACTGTAAATCCACCATCGGTCTCACTTTTGCTGTCCAGGTGTCTGTGTGTTTCTTAGAGATCCTTAGATTTGCAAAGACTCCAGCCAGTTGATGGACATACTTCCTTGCCTGTTTATCCAGTGCTGGATATTAAGTTATACTATAGAGAAGCCAAAATCACTTTGATAAGAAAAGACACAGGGTTCTTTAAAACTGCCAAAGTGAGGAAACGAGAATTTATTATTTTGAAAACTGCTTCTTTATTTGGCTGCCCTGGGTCTTAGGTGCCCTTTGGGATCTAGCTCTGTTACCAGGGATTGAATCTGGGCCCCCGGCACTGGAAGCGCAGAGTCCTAGCCCCTGCACCACCAGGGAAGTTCTGAGAATTTTAAATAAAAAGCATGTCCTTCAACATTCTCGAGTCCAATCATCCAGACTGTGGGTCAGTGTGGTTACGGTTTTCCTGAAGCTCCGTCAGGGATGGGGACCTCTGACATGTGATGACCCCACCTTCGCCCCCCCTCTCTCTCTCCCACGCCCCGTGTGTTACATAAACATTTCCTGTTGGGAAGCTGGGGGACCACACGTCCACGGCCCAGAAAGCGCACGGACTCAAAGAGCCTGGAAGATAGCACTCAAGTAAAGAGGGCCCTGGTGTCGATGCCCCCGGGTCCCTCTGTAGGGACTAGCGCAGCGTCCAGAAGGCACAGCGTTTGGCTGTGTGCAGAAGAGAGCAGACCGCGGGGACCCACCAACGTGGAAGAGCTGGCAGTTCAACCGGCACCATCATTTCTGCTGCAAAGAGAAAACCGTCCAACAGCCCAGATCAGTGATAGAGCTAGAGTGTGCTTCCCCATCAGGACGCTCTCTGTCCCGAGACACCCTGCCCCAAGCGTCCTCGGGAAATGTGCTTCCCTGTCAGGACCTTCTCTGTCCCGAGCACACCCTGCCCCAAGCGTCCTCGGGAAATGTGCTTCCCTGTCAGGACCTTCTCTGTCCCTAGCGTACCCTGCCCCAAGTGTCCTTGGGAAATGTGCTTCCCCATCAGGACGCTCTCTGTCCCGAGCACACCCTGACCCAAGAATCCTCGGAAAATGTGCTTCCCTGTCAGGACCTTCTCTGTCCCTAGCGTACCCCGCCCCAAGTGTCCTTGGGATATGTGCTTCCCCATCAGGACGCTCTCTGTCCCGAGCACACCCTGCCCCAAGCGTCCTCGGGAAATGTGCTTCCCCATCAGGACGCTCTCTGTCCCAAGCACACCCTGCTCCAAGAATCCTCGGAAAATGTGCTTCCCTGTCAGGACCTTCTCTGTCCCGAGCACACCCCACCCCAAGCGTCCTCGGAAAATGTAGATGCCTCTAGACTGAGAGCAGACCAGCCACCGTAAAGCCCAGCGAGAAGCCGAGAGAGGCTTCCTGTGGGCCAGCGGCCTGGTCCCTGCTGGGGGCGGGGAGCGGGGACGGTCCCTGATGCAGAGACAGTGCCGGAACACGGGATGGGATCTGTAAGCCCGAGTCACCCTACAAAGGCACTCTTCTAAAGGCTGAAACTGTCCTCTGCTCCCTTTCAGAAGCTGGAAAGCCCCTTTCCTTGCAAGTTCAGCCAATTACCGTCGACAGCCCTACTTGGCCATTCTGGAGAATTTTCACAGTCGTCTCAGCTTAAAAGCCACAGAAACCAGCTAGTTCATCTCTCTTCCGCCCGGGGGCAGCTGATAAGAGATCAAACCACAAAGCACCCAAGCACTTAGGCTGGAAGAGGTCCCTTCTCACAGAGCAGGCTAACTGCTCAGCTGCTGGAGCAGAGCCAGGATGCAGCCCGGGAACGCGCTAGGCACAGGGCCTTCTTTCTGCTTTCTTTTTAGCGCCAAAATTTCACATTTTATTAGATATATTTTTTAAGAGGACAGAGATGTGTGAAACCCTCCCTACACACAGAGCTTAACTTCTCCTAATTTATCTTAAAGCCGTGCATGAGATGTAAGTGGCGTTACACGCCAAATGGAACGTGGCGATGAGCACTTTTGTGCTGAAATTCCGTGAAAGCTGTGACCCATTAAACAGCATCCGATCAGTCTCCACTCTAGGCTCTTCTGTCACATCAGCAAGTCTGAGCAGAGGCTTAAGAGAAGGAAGCTATTTCTGCTAAATCCCTTATTTATAAAACAGCAGTTTAGACGCTGCTGCAATCGTGTCTTTTTTCTTCGGGGACTTGAGTGGAACTAGTAAGCAGGCTGCACGCAATTTGCGCAACACTTTCTGCGTTTGTTCCCATTTCCACCCAGACTCCCGAACCTCCTCCCCTCGCTTTGCGTGAGCTGCTGTCGGCCGGTGGATGGGCTGGCGCTGGGGGCCTGCGAGGGCCTTGGGGTCCCCGTCTCTGGTTTCTGGAATAGGGAAGTCCCACTGCTGCTTCTCCTAGCGGCCCGGTCCAGGTTGATTTTCATCATTTAAGTTGCTTTTCTGCTCCAGAAAAATACCAACAGGAGCTTTCTTTTTGATGCTCTGAGTAGGGGCAGGGGACTGTGGGCAGGGGTCCCAACAGGCTGCTCCTCTAGGCTGGCCGTGTCCCCAGGCCTCGATCCTGGCTGGTGGGGGCTCCTCTAGGCTGGCCATGTCCCCAGGCCTCGGTCCTGGCTGGTGGGGGCTCCTTGGGGTAGCCAAGTCCCCAGGCCTGGGTCCTGGCTTGTGGGGGTCCTCTAGGCTGGCCATGTCCCCAGGCCTCGGTCCTGGCTGGTGGGGGCTCCTCTATGCTGGACATGTCCCCAGGCCTCGATTCTGGCTGGTGGGCACTCCTCTATTCTGGCCGTGTCCCCAGGCCTGGGTCCTGGCTGGTGAGGGGCAGGTGCCGTGGGGTTCCGTTTCCCCTCCTCTGGGTTTCCTTCAACATGGATGTGCTCTTGGGACTTTGCTTTCACTCCAGCTGTCTCTCTGTGAATCCAGAGGGAGAAGACAAAGTTTTGGGGCCCCCGGGACATGCCCCCTCCCAGGCCACTGGCTATGTTGGCCGAGCCCCCTGGCCCCGGCACTGGGAGGAACCCCCTTGGGCAGAGCCAGCACTCATGGGGGCCGGCCCGTTCCAGCACGGAGCCCCCGAGACCCTCCCTCTCCCGCGGGTGCCGGTCCGGGGTGCCCTTGAGAGCCCCAGTCCAGGAGCAGGTGCTGCATCCACCTCGCGCCCCCAGCTCTGGGTGCTCGTGCCTTACGGGGCAGAAGCAGTTCTCAGCCCAGCAAGGGGGCTCCTGCCGCCTCCTCCCTGGAGTCCTTGTGGGGGTGGGCGGACAGCCGCCCTGGCCCGGGCTCCATTGTGGATGGTTCTCCTCCTGGGAACAGTTTAATCTTTAACGTGTGAGACAGTGCACCCCGAACCCTGTGTGATCGACTGTTTAATGTAGAAGTCCTGATCTCCGCGCGCGCCTCCGCGAGCAGGCGGCGGAACGCTGAGCCCCGGGGCCTGGGCAGAGGCCACCCTGCCTGAGGTCTTCCAGATGGACACATCACAGTGTCCTGCTTGAGAGGCTTCCAGCTGCTGAGCCCCAGACCTGCTCCGGCTGGGTTGTACCAGCGCTGACATTCAGGAGAGGGTCCATCTCAGTGACCCTGACGGCCCCGGCGACGATAGCAGAGGAGTGGTGAGACGGGACAGTGCGGTGGTCTGCAGTCCAGGCTGACAGCCTGAGGAGGGCAGCGGCTGGCTGGGTGATGAAGCCTGCTTTTCTGAGCAGTGTGGTCAGGCTGCTTCCGCTCCTCCCAGTGAGGAAGCCCTGCGCCCCCAAGCTGGCCCATGTCCTGTCATGGACGCACTCTGAGCCGGGGCTGTGGGGCTGGGCTCCGCGGCAGTTGGCTGGGCGGAACCTCGCCTGTTGGTGCAGAGATGGAACTGGAGATGAGGATGCCATCGGCCGAATGGCCACAGTCGGGAGTGGGCCCGTCTCCTGCTTGGTGTCACAGCCCCCACGCCCAAGGGCATCCCTGGGCAGGACAGAGAGGTGGGGCCTCCTGTCGGCCAAGCTCCCCGGCCCCAAGCAGGAGGACACGAGGCGGGGGGAGCAGCAGGCAGGGCCCTGTCCTCCCCTCCCAGACTCACCCCTGTTGGGCACCGCCAGGGCCATCTCACAGCAGCGGAAACTGAGGCTGAGAGACAGAGTCTTCTCCGGGGACACCAGGGGTGTGGGACCAGGAGGCGCACCCATGTGGCTGGCAGCTTCCCGTCCCCCC
>NW_011485933.1:62108-63423 GCF_000754665.1 Bison bison bison | reverse complement strand
TGCATCTCCCCAGCCCAGGGGGCGGCAGCCTCGTCCCCGCAGGCCGCTTGCTACCTACAGCAGCTGCCCCGTCCCCCCAGCCCAGGGGGCGGCAGCGTCGTCTCTGCAGGCTGCTTCCTGCCCACGGCAGCTCCTCCGTCCCCCAACCAGGTGGGGATGCAGCATGTCCCTGCAGGCCACTTTCTGCCCACGGCATTCGGGCTCACCTCCTCTGGAAGAGGCCCCGCGGTTCCAGAGCGGCCCTCCCTTCCTGACGGAGGCCCAGGACTGTGGCAGCCCGTAGGCTGGGGACCCGCCTGGCCTGGGCCGGACGCCTGGGTCGGGGTTCCGAGGGCAGTCGTGGGGCCTCCAAGGTCAAGCGGCTTGCCCCGCTGACCCTGTCCTGGGGCCCCTACGTTCTAAACTCCATCCTGGGGTGCCCAGTCCCCTCTTGCTCTCTGTGACTGTGATCAGACCCGAGAAGTGACCCCGGGGAGGAGCACTGGGCATGCTCCTTCATCTCCCAGAGCCACCGGGGGCGGGGCTGGGTAAGGGGACGTGACGGAACGTGAGGGGTTGTGGTCAAGGACACTGGCCATCCTGTGTCCACATGGCAGAGATTTAGAGGCTTGTCAAAGCCCTCGTCTGCCACGATATCATGGAACCCCGATTTTGAAGGTTATGCCATTGGGGTTCATCTATATCTGATGGATTACAAGAAAATAAATTTAGTGGTAACCTGAGTTTCTGAAGAAATTCAATTATTCACTCCAGATTTTCTCTATTTTTGAGTACCAGAACTATCACCAGAGCTTTGTCTCATGTGATGTCTTATAAAAGCTTAAAAAATGACCATTAACTTTGCTTTCAGAGCGGGAGGAAGACCCAGGTTGGCAGTACCTGGAGGCTTGTAAAGAGAAGACGTTTACAGAACAGAGGCGTGGTGTGGCCCCCCTGCTCAGCGCGGTGTGAGCCGGGGAGCCTCCACTCCTCGCGTTCAAGCCTTGTCTTCTCGGGCCTCCTCTCTGTCCCGCAGAGTCCTCCACCCGGCACCTGCCCACCTTTCAGTGGCTTCCATCTTACTGGTTTACACGTCTAGTATCTCATAGAATTGCACTCATCTCACACGCTAGTAAAGTAATGCTCAAAATTCTCCAAGCCAGGCTTCAGCAGTACATGAACCGTGAACTTCCAGATGTTCAAGCTGGTTTTAGAAAAGGCAGAGGAACCAGAGACCAAATTGCCAACATCCGCTGGATCATTGAAAAAGCAAAAGAGTTCCAGAAAAACATCTATTTCTGCTTTATTGACTATGCCAAAGCCTTTGACCTGTGTG
>NW_011485933.1:61864-62008 GCF_000754665.1 Bison bison bison | reverse complement strand
CTGAGCGCCGAAGAATTGATGCCTTTGAACTGTGGTGTTGGAAAAGACTCTTGAGAGTCCCTTGGACTGTGCAAGGAGATCCAACCAGTCCATTCTGAAGGAGATCAGCCCTGGGATTTCTTTGGAAGGAATGATGCTAAAGCT
>NW_011485933.1:61599-61764 GCF_000754665.1 Bison bison bison | reverse complement strand
AACCTGTATGCAGGTCAGGAAGCAACAGTTAGAACTGGACATGGAATAACACACTGGTTCCAAATAGGACAAGGAGTACGTCAAGGCTGTATATTATCACTCTGCTTATTTAACTTATATGCAGAGTACATCATGAGAAACACTGGGCTGGAGAAAGCACAAGCT
>NW_011485933.1:51626-61013 GCF_000754665.1 Bison bison bison | reverse complement strand
GGACAGTAGCCTGCACCAAGCTCCTCCGTCCATGGGATTTTCCAGGCAGGAGTACTGGAGTGGGTTGCCATTTCGTTCTCCAGGGAATCTTCCCCACCCAGGAATCGAATCCAGGTCTCCCGCATTGTAGACAGATGCTTTACTGTCTGAGCCACCAGGGAAGTCCTAGTATCTCATACCTTTGGCTAAAATGTTTGCTGATTTTCATTTTGATATGTTTTTTTTTTTCTTTCATCAGGCCCCACTACTCAAAGGCGACCCAGCAGAACACCTCTGTCCCCGTCTGCCTGGCGTTGGGCCACTTGCTAAGGGCCTCCGTCTCACTAGCCACACCCGGGCCAGTCGTCCAGCCCCTTGTCCTCTTGGTGGTGGATGGACCAGCACGTCAAGACCCCTCCAAGTGGGGTCCTTGAGGAAGGGGGAAGACGGTGGACACCCAGAAAAGGGAAGGTGGGCTCCCCCTGAGCCCACTGTCCATCCAGATCTGGCAAGAGGGGGACCCCCAGAGGTATAGAGTGAACATCTTGACCTGCCCGTGGATGAAGAATTTCCTAGACCTCCAGACCTCATGGGTCTCCTGCAGAGACGCTCAGCATGGAGCTCAATTCTCAGGTATGTGAGACGACTGTCCTTGGAGGGAGGCCATCTCGGGCTGGACGTGTGTGTGTGTGGAGCAGAGGCGTCCACCCCTGGAGCAGAGGCTGCTGTGGAAGAGAAACGGGCTTCCCCTCCAGAAGGTTCTCCAGGTGTGGGAGGGGCTGGCCCTGGTCCTGAGGGCCTCTGAGGTCCAGTTGACCATTCAGGGGACTAGGAGCACCCACCCCCACCAGAGGACATACCCAGGCAGAGGCAGCCACTCCCCGGGGTGGGTGAGCCTGGGGACCGTGTGGGGTGAGGGTTGGGGTTGAGACGGACTCTGCCCTGCCCAGCCGAGGGGCTGCCACTCTCCGAGGGCGCTGTGATGGGGGAGCTCCTCGTGGGCTCGAGTGGAGTCCTTCATTCTCACCCAGCAGTCCAGTTTGCCCCCATTTCTACTCTGCGGAGAAAGAAGGCTGAGAACCAGACTACAGCTGTCCTCAGATGGAGAGAGAGCAAACCCCCAGGGGAGGGGCAGCTGGGCCCCCGGGGCGGGGCAGGGTCGGGGGACCACCGAGCAGGGTCCGGAGACCCACTCCAACCGGCCCAGGGTGCACACCACCCCGCCTCCCCTTCAGAGTCCTGGGGCCCCCGGCAGGGGCTGTCCTGCTCTCGGCCCCTCGGTCCCCACACGGACCAGTGTGGACCCCCGCCCATCGGCGCCCAGCAGCGGTGAGGGTGAGGGGACGTGCAGGTCTGCGGCAGGTTGGGGCTGGCGTGAGAAGTCTGAAGTCCTTTCACTCGGTGATCTCCCCGGGGAGGAGAGCTGTGCTCCTGACCATCTGGGATTCATCAGAAAGTGGGAGCCGTGGGTGCACCCTGACTCCGTGTGCTGTATCCGGAAAGATCTCTTTCCAGCCAGCTCTGAAAACAACCAGATGGGACCCAACTGGGCCTCAGAGATAAACCCTCAGAGGCATCTCTGCCCCTTCAAAAGCTTCCTGCGCTGATTGTAAAAGCAGGACAGATGCCTCCCGGGCCCCTGGGCTGCCTGCGGACAATCGACACCCCGCCCAGGAGAAACCGTGCACAGAACAGGGCTTTCCACTTCAAAAGAAGCCTGTTCGGGTTATCTGATGTAGACGGCCAGTGTGGGTTTTTTCAAACCTCGTAGGCACCTTTGACTCGATACTGGAAATGCTATTTCTTTTGGCGGGTGAACCAACTTGCGAGTATTTTGTTGTTTTGGTAAACATTAGGCAAACATAAATTTAGACCAGGAAACTTACAAGGGGTTCCGAGAAGACCAGGCTTGGTGACAGTGCCCTACCCTCTGCTGTGGGACAGGTGCAGCAAGGGGCTCAAAACCGCTTCTGAAAGTTGTACCAAGACGACCAGCATCGTCATTCCCTGAGCCAGAAATCGAGCCTCTGAGAGGTTAAGCGACTTCCCCAAAGCCACACAGAGCCACACGGAAGCCCTCCCTACGTCCAGCTTCCCTTTGGCTCTCTGTGGGGTTGACTGCCCTCTCTTTCTGTCTCTGCTTCTAGAAAACTGCCTTTCAACTATACAAAGAGGTCAGCGACGACTCAGAGCTCTTTGAGCAGCTAGACCCCCCGCCATCCCCAGCGGGTGGGGCCACACGTGTGCCCTGCGTTCTGGCCCCTTCCTCCCAAGACTTCTGGAAGCGAGGGGTCACGTTTCCTTCTTAACAGAGCCTGACTCTCAATCCCACAGTTCTGCGGTAAGTGCAGGTCCTGCTTCAGGAGCTGCAAGCAAGGCCTCTGGGCGAGGGCGGTGCTGGGATTAGAGGATGTTTGGGGGAGAAGAGCACATTGATATGTTAACACTTAAAAAGAAGGAGCCATGGAAACAACAAGTTTCGTACAGGAATAGTCGTCCTGCCGCACAGATGGCACGGCCAGCTTCGAGCACTGAGCTCAGCAGAACTCGCTTCTGCAGCTGCGTGGGTCGGCCCACGGCGCGGCCCGTGGGGCGGGTTGGGGACCAGCGGGGGCTGGCGGCTCAGGGCTGTCACTGGCCGGGCCACATGCAGTCCCCACCAGGACCTGGATGCCCTGTCCATCCCCTGGCCCCATCCAGCATCACCCTACCTCCACAGGGACGGCTGTGCTTGAAGATGGAGATGTTCGCTGCTTCCCCTCTGGCCCCATATCAGCCCCCGACTGCGGAGGAACACCCCTTCCTACAGCCTGAGGTCCAGCGAGGCCGCCCTGCCTGAGCACAGACGCGGCCAGAGGTCCCCCCGCCCCACGGCCCAGCCCTGAGGTTCAGCACAAAGGGAGCCAAGGGGTGACTTGGTGTGGGTGGGGGTGGCAGGAGGGGTCACTGAGGGAGGGGCCTTGTGAAATCACTTTCTCAGCTGTGACCTCCACCCAGCAGGGCGGGAAGGCATCTGCACACACACCCACACACTCGTGAGCACACACCTGTACACATTCGCCCGTGCACACACACTCACCCGTGCTCACACACACACACACAACACTCGTGAGCACACATCTGTACACACTCACCCGTGCACACACACATGAGCACACACCTGTACACACTCACCCGCGCGCGCGCACACACACACACACGTGTGCACACACCTGTACACACTCGTCCGTGCATACTCACCTGTCGCCCACCCGCCTGCTGGGGCTCCCATCAGCGCTGCAGACTCTCAGCTCTCACGTTCCTTGTCGCCCCAAACACCACCTCCCTGGAAACCACGTGGCGGCAGCGTGGGCGGCTCCTGACCGCGCTGTGAGCCGGGGGCTCAGGCTGTCTGACCGCAGGGGGGCCTCGAGTCCAGCGGCGCCAGGCTTCCCTTTCTAACCAAGGCAGATGGACGCGCGGGTACAGGCACTGGTGGATGTCTGGGTGGATACCTGGGTGGTTACACAGGGAGACCCACAGCGGGGTATACAGGTGGGCGCACAGGCCACACAGGCGGCTGTAATAGATTGCTTCAGAGCTTTTGTTCTTCTCTTTGTCTAGTGTATTTCCTTCTTGCGTGTTCAGTCGCTCAGTCGTGTCTGACTCTTTGGGACCCCATGGACTGTAGCCCATCATGCTCCTCTGTCCATGGGATTTCCCAGGCAAGAACACTGGAGTGGGTCGCCATTCCTACTCCAGGGGGTCTTCCCAACCCAGGGATGGAGCCCACGTCTCTTGCATCTCCTGTGCTGGCAGGTGGATTCTTTCCCACTAGTGACAGGAAAATGGATGAGCCACAGACTGCCCATCAGTGACGCTGTATGTCAGGAACTCTAAGGCAGCCTCATTTAGAAGGAGCATTAGCACTTTATACAATAAGAAGATGCTTCACTATAAGATGCAATCACATCCATCTCAAAGTGAAACCTGTGACTGTGGAGACAGGAGGCCGTGAAGTGACGGTGTGAACACGGAAGGGACCATCGCAGTCCCTCAGCAAGTCTACACCAGACGAGTCATCGTTTGAGGCTGAGAGTGAACTGAAGATAATTTCAGCCAAACCAAGAGTGAGGTTGTGACCCCTCCCTGGAAAGGACTTCTGAAAGGTGTTCACTGGGATGAAGAGAGATGAAACCAGAAGGAAAGAGTGAGCACAAGAAGCAACGTTGGTCAAATATGTTGTAAATGCAGTGATTCCAGACAAGGCTGAACCACACAAGAGCAATGGCATCCTCGGACGGGGAAGACTCAAACAAGGCGGAGCTGAAATGCGGCGAACAGGCGCAGTGAGGGTCGGAAGAGGAGTGAGTGGGTTTAAAGCAGTCTGTGGCGCTTGTATCACGAGAGGAAAGAAATAGTTGTTAAATTTAAACTTTCTTAAACAAGAGTGTGTACCAGAATATAAACGGCAACCCACTCCAGTGCTCTTGCCTGGGTAGTCCCAAGGACAGAGGCACCTGGTGGGCTACAGCCCATGGGGTCGCCATGAGTCGGACACGGCTGAGCGACTGAGCACGCATGCTCGCGTGTCAGAATGTGAACGCTAACCACTGACACAGGAGAGGTTATATTTGAAAAGCACACCTTTTCCAAGTCTTAGAATGAACAAAAATATAATAATCAAGCCATCATAAAGCAAGAAAAAACATTTCAATTAGGAAACATAAAATAAAATATTGAAAACAAATTCAAATAAACTCAATAATCTTCAATGGACTTAATTAGCCATTAAAATATGAGGGACGGAACCCGTGTAAAACAGCATCAGAGGCCGGTTGAAAGTAAACGTATAAATAGATCTGTCAGGAAGCACAAAGCACAGAGGGCGGGGGCTGTGACAGGCGACGGGCTGAACAGATTTTCAAGAAAGAAGCCTTATCAGCGACATCAGCCTCCAGCGCAGTGATGAAAGGAGCCATTCACCAGGAAAATAGAGTGCTCCCGGGCAGAGACCTCGCAGGACAGGCTTCAGTGCGCCCAGCAGACGGGGCAGCCGCCAATCCACAGTCAGGGACTTGTCATCACACCTTCTTCAGGGACTCACTTTGAGTAGAGGCAGGTGAGCTCTGCCCCAGACACCTTCTAGAGGGTCTCCGAAAACTGGCCAAGGAGGCCACAGAGACGCCTCCACAAACAGGAACCAGAAGCAACGAAACAGGAGAGTCCTTGCAGGCAAGGCTGGTTCTCAGACCTCACAACACCTGAGGAATGAGCAACACCCAGGCAACCGGCAAGCCCACTGCTGTTTGTGAGTTTCTAAAGGCCGTCTGAGTAAATCACAGGTCAGAGAAGAAGGAATAATGGAAACTAAAAACATTTCCCACTGGCACCGGGAATGCACGGCTTCTCAGAGCTGCAGGATTTAGTGAATGCAGTGTGAGGCTGAGCCTCAGCTGAGCACAGACTCAACCCTAAGAAAAACAGAGAGGAGGGGGTGATGAAATGGGAGCAGAAGTTAACGAAACAGGACAGGAAGTGATGTCCAGAGCACCGCACACGTGAGGCGGGATCTTCGGAAACCTGGGTTCCATGGATCCACTTCTGGCAACGTCCACCAGACAAAAAAACTTTAAAAGACCAAAAAATTTCTTTTTGCTAAACTGAATAACATTGCTAGGCCTCTGGCAAGACCACACAAGGACAAAAACCAGGGAAAACAGAAATGAGCAATGATGCAAATTAAAAAGTAGAGCCATGAGTGCAGTCATCATGCTTAAATCTCAAGGGAAAATGTGAGCAAGTCTGTTGCTAAGTTTAAAAACTTGGACGAAATGGAAAATTTCCCAGTATACATTTACAAGCTGACTCGAGAGGCAATAGAAAAGGACGCGGCTGACAAGCGTAAAGAAAATGAAGAAGCTCTGAAAAGCGCCCCTCCCCACCACACGCAGGTGATTAAACACGGCGGTCCACCTGTATGATCCGCGAACAAAGGGCTCCTGCTTTTCAAAGACTGCTCTCTGACAAGCAAGAGATGGAACCCTCCAGGGAGCAGCCCAGGGACTGGGAGAGCTTTGTTGTGATAATCAGACTGGCAGAGCACAGAAAGGGATTTTATAGGCCAGTCTCATTTATGAGCAGGAGATGCAGAATGTTAGCAGACTGATTGCAGCAATGCACTCAAAAAGCCCATATAAGCATTTCAAGTCTGGACTTGGCAAAAATATGAGGGGTGGGAGTAAGGTGGGGTAAGATGAAAAGAGGGGCTTCCCTGGTGGCACAGATGGTAAAGAATCCTCCTGACAGTGTAGGAGACCTGGGTTCCATCCCTGGGTCAGGAGGATCCCCTGGAGCAGGAAATGGCAGCCCACTCCAGTATTTTTGCCTGGGAAATCCCATGGACAGAGGAGCCTGGCGGGCTGCAGTCCATGTGGTCACAAAAGAGCTGGACACGACCGAGTGACTAAACAACATGAAAAGACTTCTGTTGAAACCACGTGGCATTTTGAAAGTCCTGCTTTCTACTTCTGCGTATGTTTAAAACTTTCCACAACACAATGATTTACAAGTGTGAGCAAAACCTTCACAGTCAGTATTCTTCATTCCACGCACAGTTGGGTTAACGTTTCCTTAATGCAATTCATTTTACTAACAGATTAAAGGAGAAAAGAACGTGATTGTCTCAAAAATACTCAAATTTCACACTATTTTCAATATCTTTCGTGTATACAAGTCAGAAGAGAATTTTTCCTTTATCTAAAAATAATATATTTACCAAAAATCAATCAAAAATTGTGAGATATTAGAAAGGCTTACTTTAAAATGAAAAAAGAATGCACACTAACTTTCATTACATGGTTAGTGAAAGCCAGGTGGGCCTGCAGACCTCCCCCGGGAGCCACGGCCTGACCTTGGCAAGATGCCCCCGACAGATGGGGTGACCCAACTACCCGCCCGTGCGCTTGCTTTAGGTCCCCCAGCTTTCCCGTGTGGTGTCAGGGTAAGAATCCACCTTGTCTGCCTCACACCTTTGTCCTGAGAGACACAGGGAGACCCTGGGGAGATGACATGTGAAAGGTGCTAAGTGAACATTAATCATTAACCGTAGGTACTTGTTAAAGATAAACAGCAAATAATACACCCCGGTCATTGCCAAGTACACTGTGAGTCTGAGTTAATTAATACCTCTCTCAACCCAGAGAGCTGACTTCCTCTCAGCTATAGGCTTCTAATAATCCTCTGATTAACTATTTTTCCTAAATTATATGTAAAAGCACAATCTTCACCCTAAACGGGCTTCTGATATCATCCATTTCCCAGCTAATCCAGGGGCCGGTGTGGGTTTCCACAGCCTCCGTGTGAGTCATGATGGAGGTAAGTTGCACAGAGAAGTTAACTCTTTTATTTTCTGCTGTCTTTCCTGACCACCTCCGGTCTTTTTTGAGTGAACTTATAAGAGCTCCTGAGTAGCAGTTTTAAACACAACAGACTCTGTGGACCCGCCCATCTCTGCATCCTAACCACGCCACTGCTTCCAACAGTTTGACAAAATGAAAAGATATTTGATGGCAAATAAGATAAATAGAAAAACAATTTAAATGAAATTCAACTCCAGGAACTATCATTCTCCCTCCCTGATGGCATCACCAACTCGATGGACGTGAGTCTGAGTGGACTCCGGGAGTTGGTGATGGACAGGGAGGCCTGGCGTGCTGCAGTCCACGGGGTCGCAAAGAGTCGGACACGCCTGGGTGACTGAACTGAAACTCACAACTTGGAGTGAGTCTCAGGATCCGTGACAGAGTCGGATGGAACAAGTGTTGGTTTAGAATCGAGCAAATCACCACGGCTGGTCGTCCCAAGCACAGGGTTTTCACGGCGCCCTTAGGGAGCTGCGTCTGGAACCCGTCAGCCCGAGGACATACACGGCAGCACAGGGGGCGTTCGCTGTCTGTGGGCTCTGAGGCCGTCCTTGTAAACGCCCCAAAGTGAGACTCTGTGTTTGACGATTTCTCAGCAGCTTGTCTGGTCATCAAACACCAACCCATTCTGGAGGAAGCTGCCGCAGTGCTGGGCTGCTCCAAGGCTTGATCTCGGAGACCCGGGGAGACAGCCTGGAGACACATGAAGTTCGGGAGTGTCAAGGAGGGGAAGGCGTGCTCTTCAGGACTATTAGGACCGTACAGTGCCGAGCAAATGGCAGGGAACAAGCGCTTTCCAGCTGGTGACAAGCTGCTCTCTAGATGTGGCTCAGAGAGCCACTGTCAGAAGCGCTTTGCGAGATGAACACGGTGGGAGCGCCCGGGCGTCTGTAGGTACCAGACCTACTCAGGCTGGGGCGGAGTCCTTGTTTGGCCTCTGGGCATCAGCTGAGCACTTAGTGCTAAAACAAGCCCCCTGGTGCGTCTGTTCAGTGTCCCTGGGGATTAGAAATGACTCTGTCTACGGACTTTCCTTGGTGGGGGGTGGCAGAGGAAGAGGCTTCCTCCCTGTGATGCAGCAGCCCCGCTGAGCCGGCCTCCAGGCTCCTCCTCCCTCTCTGTAGGAGGATGCAAACTGCAGCGGGGACACGCCTGCTGGCGGGCAGGCCGCAGGGAGGGCCCCGGCTGACACCACGGCTGTCCCCCCCACACCGGCCACCCAGGAGGTGATGAGTGTCACAGAGACTGATCTGAGACTCCAGGCTGTGTGCGTCATCCAGCCAGTGGTGTGGAAACTGGTCCAGTGGTGTCTGATGGGACTACGGCACGGAGATGGAGGAAGACGATTAAGGAAAATGAAGTCAGAGTGCACGGGGGTTAATGATTTGCTGCTTCGTTTGCTGGGGGCTTTATCCTTGGTTAGGAGATCATGGCTGCTGCTGCTGCTGCTAAGTCGCTTCAGTCGTGTCCGACTCTGTGCGACCCCATAGACGGCAGCCCACCAGGCTCCCCTGTCCCTGGGATTCTCCAGGCAAGAACACTGGAGTGGGCTGCTATTTCCTTCTCCAAAGTGCATGGGGGTTAATGATTCGCTGCTCTGTTTGCTGGGGGCTTTATCCTTGGTTAGGAGATCATGGCTGAGAGAAACATAAAAAGGGAAATAAAATGGAATGAACAATAAAAGAGAATGAAATAATAAAAGGGAAATAAAATGCAAACGTGGTAATAAAAATGTTGGCCAGGAGTTCTTGTTTCTGTAGGGAGGTTCTTCTTAGAGATAAGAACGTATCCTTGTTTCAGCGAGAATTCTCACTTCTTACTGGGGTAAGGGAATGACGTTAGGAAAAGCTTCAGTCTCCTTTGGACCCTGAGTCGCTTCTGCTCATGGGTGTCTTCTGCAGGGCACCGCGCCCCTAAACCACAGAAGGGCCGTGAGCTGCGTGTCTGGCCTCGAGCACACCCCTCCTCAGCATCTCCCGCCTCGACAGGGACAGACCTCCTGACA
>NW_011485933.1:50898-51474 GCF_000754665.1 Bison bison bison | reverse complement strand
GGGGGCCTGAACCCGCCCAGGTCAGCGGCCAGCCCTCCCGTGAGCACGGGGCTGGAGCCTCAGCCAGCGCCTACCTGCCAGGAAGACCCCGCTCCCGCTCATCTTCAGCAACCATCCCAGGAAGCAGCCCGAGGCCAGCCTGCAGGACGTCGGGTCGTCCACGACGGGGTGCCGGGCGCGGCTGTGACGGGCCGCCCCGACCCCGCAGGACTGACCTGCGGCGGATGCTGCCTACTTCCTGTCCTACTCCCAGCTCAGGGCCAACCGGAGGACCCCGAGTGCGCCCTCCCAGGCTCATGGGACCCCCACTCCTGCTGACCCCTGCAGCGCCCCCTCTGCCTCCAGTACTCCTGCCTTCCTCCCCAGGAAGCTCCCCTACCCCTGTCTGCCCAGCCTCTGCCGGACGCTGACCCCTGGCTTCAGCAGCCCTGCGTGGACAGCCCCCACTGGGGGTGGTCTTCTCTCACTCCCACGCCTCGAGGACTCCCACATCCAGGATGAGATCTGGACTCTCTGGGAGCACCCCGCTGGACCCACTCAGCCTCCCTCCCACCCCAGCTCCGCGTGCCTGCTCGG
>NW_011485933.1:46571-50798 GCF_000754665.1 Bison bison bison | reverse complement strand
TGGCCTCCTTCCCCACCGCGCCCATCTCCCCCAGCTAAACCTCTAACTGCGCTGTCCACGTGGAGTCCAAACACTGTTCCTTTGGGCCCGGGTGCCAGGCATTGACCTCTTCAGGGGCTGCTAGGTCATCCTTAAGAAGACTCTTGAGAATCCCTTGGACTGCAAGGAGATCCAACCAGTCAATCCTAAAGGAAATCAGTCCTGACTACTCATTGCAAAGACGGATGCTGAAGCTGAAGCTGAAGCTCTGATCCTTTGGCCACCTGATGCTAAGAGCTGACTCACTGGAAAAGACCCTGATGCTGGGAAAGATTGAGGGCAGGAGGAGAAGGGGACGGCAGAGGATGAGATGGTTGGATGGCATCACCGACTCGATGGACATGAGTGTGAACAAACTCTGGGAGAGAGTGCGGGACAGGGAAGCTGGCGTGCTGCAGCCCATGGGGACGCAGAGTCGGACACGACTGAGCTCCGAAGAGCAGCGGCAGCAGGTCACCCTTGCTGGCTGCGTTTCCTCCAAGTGGACAAAGCTTCCCCAAAACCGGCGTCTTGGGTTTCCGTACCCAAGCCCTAGCAGCTGGTGCGGTTCCTGTGAACAGCAGGGGCTCAGTGAAGGGGCCTGAGTGCAGGCAGCGGTGAAGACAGGCTCTGGGTGGTCACCCAGCCACCCCCTGGTTGTGGGAGAAGTAGGCAGGGGGCGAGTCTCTCCTCCCTGCAGCCCTCTGTGCTATCTTCCTCAGCTCTTCCCCCTCCCGCTCTGTGCCTGCTGACGGGCTGTGGGTGTGGAGCCACCCCCTCTTGGGGTTTAAACTACAGGGATTCTGAGATGGCAGTGCTTGTGGGCGCGGGTTTATTCTGGATCTGCAGGGGCACCGCCCGCGTGAGCTCTTCCCACGTGGGCAGTTCCCCCGGGGCCCCCACCTCAGGACTCATCTCTTCCCCAGGACCCCCTATAATGCCATCCCACGGGAGGTCAGGGGGTCAGCGCAGGAACCCGGGGATAAGCACATTCAGGTGGTAATAGGAGAAAAACCTGCTCCCTTAAATCAAACAAGGCTGTTTGATAAAATGGCTGAGGTATCTTCCTGATACAATTACATGTTTTTTTCTAATTTTTATGAATTAGCTATTCTTATCTGTTTAATTTCTTAGTTTGACTTTGATACTTGAAGAACTAGTTTATCCTTTATATATTCTCTTTCTTGCTAGAATATTTGTATTTCAGTCATGCTGGAAATTACAAATGCTTCCTAATGATCTCAACAGTCAGAGAGTAAATCTTTTTTTTTTTGGCTTCAGGGATGGGGAAAGAGCTCACCCACCTTCTAATGCACTGGAAGGACCCCCATCGTTGAGTATTCCTCCGCCCTCCCCGTCACAGGCCACCTTCAGCCCAGAGCAGCTGCCTGCTTTGTCTTCCCTTCATCCTGAGCAGTTACGACCATATCTGTTCCGAGGAAAAACATGCTAAAAACACAAATTATTCAGGCAAATACATGGAATGTCTCAGTTAATCTCTGTTTCTGCACACTCTGCCCTCGACCTTCTGCCTTCCCTGAGCATCTTTCTTCTCTGAGTTTCTGGCACCTCTGGGCTGGGGGCGGGCTCTGTCTACTGTCGCAGATGTTCTCAACTTTGATTCTGTGCCTTTAGGTATTTTCCACAGAGCCTTCCCCACAGCGCTTGCCAGCCTGCCTGTGCTGCTCCCAGGGGCCAGAGACCCTCGCCGTCTGTCTGTCTGATTCGCTGTCTGTCTGGCCCTCCATCTGCTCTTTACCTGGCCGTAGCCTCCTCTGCGACGGTGACCTCCTGGGCTGTCCAGGAGGACAGGCTGTTGGCACTGTTGATCACTGGTTGGTCGGTTGGCATGGTTACTTTGCTGGTTATTGGCACGGTTGATCGCTGGTTGGTGGGGTGGTATGGGTACTTTGCTGGGTATTGGCACGGTTGATCACTGGCTGGTCGGTTGGCATGGTTACTTTACTGGGTTTTGGCACAGTTGATCGCTGGTTGCTCAGACAGGCCCAGCATCTTCTGGGTGGGGACGCATTCCTATCTGGCTCACTTCAGAGGCTGAATCATGAGGAAACAGCCTGGCTTCCGAGAAAGAGAAGCACTGTCAGGACACCCACTGCACCCCTTTTGCACTGACCCTGCAAGACCTTAGCCAGAGACAGAGCCCGGGGGCTCTCTATGAAGCAAGGACAGTCCCTGATGACGACAAAGGAAGTCTGCACTTTGCAAATGCGGCACTGCGGCCCCTGAACTGGGAGAAGCTCTGCCCGATGCAAGAGAGGACGTCAAACACAGCAGGACACGCACTGTGAAGGGAGCCTCACGGCCGTTTCTCCAGGGTGCTCAGTGAGGGGCGCAGGCTGTGGACACTGTGAGGACCGGGGCAGGGCTGGCCTCTCAGCCCCTGGATCCTCTCACAGGACCCCCACCTGCTCAGGGACCCCTCCCCTCTCAGGCCACATGGATGAGAATTAGACCATTAAAGAGAATGTCCTGTGAGCTGTGCTGTGGTCACTTGGTCATGTCTGACCCTTTGTGACCCCCTGGACTGTAGCCCGCCAGGCTCCTCTGTCCACGGGATTCTCCAGACAAGAGTACGCTCTCCTCCAGGGGGGATGTTCCCAACCCAGGGATCGAACCCAGGTCTCCTGCGTGGCAGGCAGACTCTTTACCAGCTGAGCCACCAGGGAAGTCCATGAACACTGGAGTGGGTAGCCTGTCCCTTCTCCAGGGGACCTTCCCGATCCAGGGATCAAACCAGGGTCTCCTGCACAGCAGGCAGACTCTTTACCAGCTGAGCCACCAGGGAAGTGCCTGTCCCGTGTACAACCTTTTACCAAAAAACCCACCACTGGTAGGTTTGGCTTCTTCCTCCAAATATCAACACAGCTTTAGAAAAAGCTTAGGAAGACCCTTTCAAGTGGATTCCATGAGGCCCAAGCGGGAATTCTATCCAGACTCAGCGGAGGCCTGGGTATCGACGTCTGTGCCCAGCCCTTGGAAACAGCGGCATTTTAGAGGCTGTACAGAAAGCAGTCCTTCTGTTCTGCCCTCACTTCTGGAAACCACCCAGTCTGAACAGATGAACTTCTTTATTCTAAAATGTTAATCTCCAAAGAGTGCCTCTTGAGACTGTTTGTTCATGACTATCTAGTGTCTAGTATAAAATCTACTATTTCAGCTTGCTTTCTTGTTGTCTGCCTTCAAAAGTTTCTGCCAATCTGTGCATTTAGCCCAGGAGGGGCTGACGGAGCCCAGACCCCCTGAGGCTTCCCAGGGGGGACGCCCCTGCCCCCCAGGCCTTCTCTCTGCCTCCAAGCCATAGAAGCAGCCTGGAAATTTTCAGGGTAAAGTGCTCTACAAACTAAGATGCTCTCAGCAAACAGATTCCCCGAAAATCCCACCTTCTGGAAAAGCTGAGGGAAATTTCCTTTGAAAAATAAACACCACATACAAGGGTTTCTTTTCAAAAGCACTTTTATGCTCAACACATGAGTGCTGGAGACTGCGGCGTGGACTCACACGAAGCGCGTTCTCCCCCCGGGGTGAGAGGGCGTCCTCACGGTGTGAAGGACAAGGGTTTGCTGACCACCAGCTATGTTCCTGAGGGGGGAGGCTACAGGCTCAGACTGACTTGCAAAGACAACACATTGCCGGTGTTTATTCACCTGGAGCATCTGACAAGGACGCATATTCCAGCCCCGTTTCTCGAGCACAGCGCTGCAGCCATCGGGTTCACCGCCCGCCCCCTGACGTGCACAGGACTGAGGGCACCCATCCTGGGCTCGGGGCACAGGGCCTGGGAGGCTGGATGTCAGGCCTGCAACCCTGGAGTCCTGGAGACATCCACTGGGCCCTGTGGGCGACGCACCAGAGTCACAGCCTAACCCAGGGGCAACTGCCCAGGGACACCCCGGCAGCTCCTCTGAGGGGACCCCTGTCAAGGGGCGGCTTCTGGGTGGGACCAAGCAGAGGTGTCAGACGGCAGCCTGCACACCAAACCCCGAGCGAGGCTGGGTCAGTCCTCGGCCGGAGGCCCCTCTGCCGGCGGGCCCGCCCCTCACACCATGGTCATGACCTTCAGGGCGGCCGGCTGGAACCTGCGGATCTTCCTCTTGAGGGCCTTGGAGGCCTTGACGCGGCACAGCCTGGGCACCGGGGGCAGGGCCAGCCTGGAGCTGGCGCGGGCTCGCTGGCCCAGCCGCCTGCCGC
>NW_011485933.1:44393-45273 GCF_000754665.1 Bison bison bison | reverse complement strand
TGGCGGGGGGCGGGTGTGGGGGCGCGTGGCCCTCGCTCTGTGGCGTCTCCCTGGCCAGAGCGAACAGTGGGCTCTGCAGGGCCACGGCGTGCAGTGGGCTGGGGTAGGGATACACCTCCCGGCCACCCCGGGACACCAGGTCGCACTGGTACTTGGGGTCCACACCGTGGCAGAGGAAGGGAGCGGCCGTGGGGTGTGCCCCGGCCTTCTGCAGCCCCACATCGGCTGGCAGGATCCTTTCAAGGTCACCTGGGAAGGAGAAAAAGAGGGATGCGTTGAGGAGGGAAGACGCAGGCACTGCCCTGGGGCAGGAAGCGTCCCCCGCCCAGCTGCGGCGGGACAACCCTGGCCCCGCACACGCGGTGTCTGGACACGCGGGCAGCCTCCGCACGTCCACCACCTGGGCAGCTCCAGCCACAGCCGGCGGGGCGAGGCCGAGACCCTGACGCTCAGTTTCCTCCCTCGTGCGGCAAAGGTGCAGAGACGCAGCGAGAAGCAGGGTCGGGGACAAGGTCACAGGGCAGACCGTCCCTGAGACGTCTGCAGACGCGCCCACATCCGCCGGCTCAGGCCCAGCACCAGGAGTGAGGGGTCTCTCCTTTCGGGACCATCTGAGGGATGGGGAGTGTGGGGACCGTCTGCGGGCCGGGGTGGGGGAGCCACGGGTGAGCTGAGCTCTCTCCACATCCGTGCCCAGCTCTGCTCCAGCCTGGTCCCAGGCCGGCCACGGAAGGGTGTGGACGGATGCTTGTTTTAAATAAGAAAACGTGCTTTTCATCACCACAGCCCTGCTACGACGAACAGAAGCAGGCCTTTGATTCCTCTGTCCATCCAAAAGCCCACGGAAACCCTGGAGCAGCCCCTGTTGGGGTGGAAGCCC
>NW_011485933.1:39574-44002 GCF_000754665.1 Bison bison bison | reverse complement strand
GGGGGGTCAGCGGGCCCTCCAGCCTCGCCCACACCCCCGCCCACCACCTGCTCACCACCTGCTCACCCCTCTCTGGGATGACTGGCTCACTCCCCAACGTGACCACTGGCGTCTGGCCCTGGGAGTGGGACCCTCTTCTCCCCTCCCCCCTTGAGCCCCTCAAACTCCATCTGAGGCATCAACCAGAAAAGGGGTCGCGTTCAGGGAGGCCCCCGCCCGGCCCTGCTACAGGCCTGACAACCCAGCCAGCGGAAGGATCTTGCAAACAGAAAGACAGAAAGACGCGGCAGAGAGCACTGTCCTCGGGGAGACGCTGGTCTCCCGGGTTTGCTGTCTGAGCTGCTGTCTAAGCCTGGCACCTGCAGAGGAAGCCAGGTGCCCAGGACCGTGTCAGTCAGAAGGCTGCCAATCATTGCTGTGTGGCCCTGAACGAGCTCGACACAGGTCACACAGGCCGCGGGCAGGCCGCGGTTCTGCCCTTAGGCTGCATAAACCCACGGCCTCAAAACTCGCCGTGCTATCACACAAAAGCCGCTATCTGCAGCTCCCACATCGGCTCCACCCAGACACAGCCCAGAACGTGCCTCGGCCCAGAGAGAGGAGAGAAACTCACGCAGTTTCTTCCCCCCAAAGCAGCATTTTCCCAACTGAACAGCGCACGCAACACTCTCTTCTTTTCTCCTGTGAACGCTCAGGCGCGTCCGACTCTGTGCGACCCCAGGGACTGTGGCCCACCAGGCTCCTTTGTCCATGGGATTCTCCAGGCAAGAATACTGGAAGGGCTTGCCGTGCCCTCCTCCAGGGGATCTTCCCAGCCCAGGGATCGAACCCGCGTCTCTTGTGTCTCCTGCATTGGCAGGCGGGTTCTTTACCACCAGCGCCCTTTGGGAAGCCCCCTTTCTTCCCAATCGCACTTAAATACAAGCATTGAAAGTATTCGGATCCTTCCGTGATGCGCGCTGACCCCGGGGCCCGAGCAGCAGTGGGCTCGCCGGCTGGCGTACCTGAGCTGGGTCTGCTGTCGCTGTCCGCGGTCTCGCCGGGGCCCCTGCGCACGTCCAGCTGCAGCGCGCTGATCTGCCGGTCCAGCTGGTCCAGGTGCGTCTGCAGGCCGATGTCCTGGCGTCTCAAGCGGTCCTACGAAGGGACAGAGCGGGGCACGGACCCATTCTGAGTACAGACCAGGAGGCTGGGGCGCCTCATGAAGCCACCTCACATGTGGCAACTTCCCCAACCCCCCGACAAACCCCGGCCTGCAGCCCCGCTCCCTGCCCCGCACACGGCCTCCTGGCCCTCCCGCCAGCTCCTCTTCCCAGGTACAGACGCTGGAATCAGCAATAGTCACTTAGACATCTTCCTTTTTAAGGAGACAGGGTAACGCAGCTTATGAGAGAGGGACTGGGATCTAAACCAGCCCCAGGTCCCCAACTCCAGCAGGAGCCCCGAGGGTATTTTCAAGGTCTTTCCATCTCTGCAAGAGCCCGCTGCCCCGGGCTCGCGCCCCGTGGACCCTGCGTCTGGCGCCTGTGCCACCACGTCCCTTCACGGCGGTCCGTCCGTGGCACCAGGGGCTGGGCTTTCAGCTCCTCGGGGGGGACAGGAGAGTCCCCAGGAGAGAAAAAGGGCTCCATCTTCTGCAGAGCTGTAGCCTACATGGCGCAGCTGTGCCCCCCTGTTGGCTCAGATGGTAAAAGGTCGCCTGCAACGCAGGAGACCTGGGTTCAATCCCTGGGTCGGGAAGATCCCCTGGAGAAGGGAATGGCAACCACTCCAGTATTCTTGCCTGGAGAATCCCATGGACAGACGAGCCTGGTGGGCAACAGTCCCTGGGGCCACAGAGAGCTGGACACGACAGCTGTGGCATCTCAAGGATCAAAGACCAGAGTGAACAAGCAGGCCCTTGGAACGGAGGCAGAGAACAAACCAGACCCTCATCGTCCTTCCCTCCCCTGTGTCGTGGCCGTTAACAAACCTCAGGTCCTTCCGAGCAGCGTGACCTGTCTCGCCTCCCACCGCACAGGGAGAAGGTGCTTGCCTTCCTCTCCCGCACCCAGCGCACGACCCACGAGGCCCCATCCCGCGCCTGGCACCCTGGCATAAGACGCAAGGACCTGCTCAGGGTGGGCCCTCCCTTGAGCCGGCCCGCTGTTGTAACAGCGTCTCCCACACAATAAACCCCATTCTCCTCTCGTTCTGCTTCACGTCTGGAAATTCTTTTCCAGCCCGCGCATGGACCACGACATGAGCAACGCACACACACACGGCTCGCACAGGAGGCGCTGAGGATGGCCCTGCAGGGCTCCAGGGAGCGGGACGGGCCTGCAGGAGGGGGTGCCCGGCGCCAGGGCGGGTGCAGCCTGTGCTGCCCAGCGCCCTCTGGTCTCAGGGCCCACCTCCCAGCTCTGTCCCGCTCCAGGCTTTGGCTGCCCCGGCTGTGAGATGCGTGACTGTGAGTGCTAACTACACGCGTGTGCGTATCATGTAACACACACATGTGTATGCGGCCAATGCTTACCATACATGCCCACACGCGTGCAGACACGAGTCACGTGCATGTGAAACGGCACCCGTGTTTCACAAACGCTGACGCCCTTCCTTCAGTGAGAAAACTGCGCCCCGCTGTCGAGGCTCACAGCCTAAATCTCTCGTTTTGATTACCAATGAAGTTCAAGGCCAATAATTAGTGTAATTATATGGGTCTTCCTGTAAGAAGGTGGTTAATTGTATTTCTGTTTATTATATAGGAAATGAGTAATTACTTCAGCAATTTCAATAATACGAGAAGCCAGTCCCAGAGCAGGTGGCAGCAGCTGCTGATCCTCACGGGACGACGCCGTCAGCACGCTGCTCCCTCCGGGTTAGGGGCCAAGAGCCCGGCGCCCGGTGGGTGGACCCATCCTGTCCAAGTCCACTTTCCCAGGACCCGATGCAGGGGTCTCAGAACAACCCCCATGTTTTGCAGCAAGACAGTCTCCAGCCTCGTGGAACAGTATCTGTAATCGTAACACTGTGAATGGCAGTCCTGAGTTTATTCACGTCTTACACACTCAGAACCACCGAGACCTCCTGGCCACCTTTGTCCCTGAATGTTCTCACAGAGGGAAACCCTCCCCAGGTGGACGGCCCAACCTGAGAGCTGGGGGCAGGCTCCAGGACAGGCTCCAGCCAAGGAGAATCACTTAGATTCAAACAAAGGGAGTTTTTCCTGCAGGAGGCCCTGGGGCCGCTGGAAGCCTCAGCTGCCTGCTCAACCACACTTCAGGGTTTAAACTCAGCGACGAGACCACCTCCCTCCCCAGCCTCGAGCCCCTTCCTCCTGAAAGAGGCCCCCTCTGGCTTTTTCCTCCCTCTCCAGCCCCGTCCCCCTACCAAAACTGACCCTGGCCTGTCTGTGCTGGAATAAATGCTCTGCAATTACCGTGTGCCCGGCCTGGCTGCGGCTGGCGGTTTCTGTTTAATGTCGAAAGGCCCTGGTACCTTCCAGGGAATGACCATGTCCCCAGGACCCCGCCGCAGGGCAACAGGGCGTCTCACCCCGATGCACACCGTCCTCCATGGGGGGTTGTGTCTCTGCTTCTCATTAGCCCCTCCGTGGGCTCTAAGGCTGTGCTAAGTCAGGGGTTCCTGTGGAACCTGCATAGAGCATGGCCCGCTGCGGAGCCGGGCACCCAGCATTCCTGCGCTCGCCTGCATTTCTGCAGAGACAGGCGTGCGGCAGAAGTGTCACCACGGAGTACACGCGATGGCCGTGCCGCATGGGCTCCCTCCAGAGCAGCGAGCCTCACTGTCCCCACGCCCCCGACGCACCGCAGGCCTTCCGGCTCACTCGGGAAGCATGTCCTGAGTCCCCCAAACCTCGCGAGGGGCGAGGGTCTGCTGTGGAGGAGAGACAGCAGGGTTCCCAGGGGCGGGGAGCCCTGGGGGCCTCTGTTCACACCCCCAAGCTCCCTGCCACACCAATTAACTGAGACTAGGACGCACCTGGGAACCTGCACTTTGACAAACTCCCCGGGGACCAACTTTCTGTGACCATGAATGCTTGAGAACGTCTACCCAGGGAATGCCGTTACAACCAGACGTCTGGCTTAGCCCGTCTTCGAACTGTTGACTTCACAGGCTGCAGAGGTGGATTTGATTTCCTCTTGTTTGGCCCTTCCGCTCCCATTTGCAACCCAGCTTTCTGGACCTCTCAAAGCTCTGCAGCAGATTCGGAGGGCAAGAGGGGGAAACGTCCCCACATTCAGGGTACAGAGACGGGATCTAGAACACCTCCGCCCTTTCCCCGAAACCCGGGCACACGCACAGGAAGCAGCTTGGGCATCAGTCCCGTGGCACCGAGAGAGCCCCACCCGGCTGGAGGAGAGGCCCTCGGAAGGCCAGGGTCCCAGGTGAGCCTCAGGGACTATGGGCACCGGCCCCGCACAAGGG
>NW_011485933.1:37270-38567 GCF_000754665.1 Bison bison bison | reverse complement strand
GTGTCAGGCACCTCGGCAGGCTTGTGTGTGCCTCCTCCAGGGAGGCTGTGTCTGGGTGCGCACGCACGCACACACACACACACACACACACACACACACGGAAGCTACACCTGCAGCTCTGACTGGATTAGATGGGCGGGGGGCGGTGAGAAGCCTATGAAATCCCACTTGGGAACTGGCTCCTTCCCTCCATGGAGGAGCCGGGGGATCCCAGGAGGAGAGGCTGCACCGTCAGGAGACAGTGTGGAGAGACAGCGGGAGTCCTGGGAAGCATCGCAAGGCACTGGGCTTCTGGATTCTCTAACCCAGAAGCAGCTCACCAATCACTGACACGACATGACTGCGCTAAGCTGACAGCAAGGTGGCAGCTTCATCCAGCCTGCTTTGTACAGACGGCAACTCTAAACAGGGCCGATTTAACTTCTCAGTCAAAAGACTTTCCACTTGGAGTAATAGAGTCCGTTCTCAAACAGGCATCTTTCTGTGGACTGTAGCCCACTCAGTCATGTCTGACTACTCCTGACCCCATGGACTGTAGCCCGCCAGGCTCCTCTGTCCATGGAATTCTCCAGGCAAGAGTACTGGAGTGGGTAGCCATTCCCTTCTCCAGGGGACCTTTCTGAACCAGGGTCGAACCCGTCTCCTGCATTGCAGGCAGATTCTTTACCGCCTCAGCCACCAGGGAAGCCTTCTAATTTTTCATTAAAAAAGTACAGCAACCCTGCAAAAACTCTCTTCAGCTGACGCCAATATATGAAGTGAAATCACACAGCAGATCAATAACCGGGCAGTGAGCTGAGTGTCCTCAGTGGCACAAAAGGAACCCGCGTGTGGAGGAGTCCGCTGCTGGCCCAGGAGGCTTGGTCCCACCGCCTCTCCGTCCAGAGGACACACCTCTTTTCCTAGGTCAGGTTACATTTTAAAGTTGGAGAGGCCTCATCAGATCCATGCTTCCCCCAACGTCTAGTTACAAGGACACGACCCCAGAGCTCAGCCTGGGCGCAGGCCAGCTGAGGGGCGCGTGGCACTCTGTCCCCCGACCCACTCCGCAGGGAAACACTAGCTCCCGGAATAGGCATTCCAAGGAGCCCCCCGCAGGGCAAACCGATTTGATGCGTTCTTATCAGCGCAAGAGGGAAACTCCAACACACAGGAATTCATCCTCAAAGTCTGTGTGCGCCGGGCGACCCGCAGAGCCGGGCGCAGCCCCAGGGTGCGGGCGGGCCGGGCAGCTCTCAGCACCCGCATCCGTGGAGCCTCCGCGTCCGTCTGCGTTGGGACCGAGCTGCGTCCTCCG
>NW_011485933.1:32787-36399 GCF_000754665.1 Bison bison bison | reverse complement strand
TTTTTTTTTTTTTAAATTTTATAATGAAAGCTTTATTGAGATATAATTCCCTTTTAAAATATACAGTTCAATGGTCCCTTAGTATACTCACCAAGAACTATTACCCAGTCACCTTCGTGGGCTTTTACCTCCCTCCCCCAAAGAAGCCCTGCCTCGCCAGCCGTCCAGTCCTCCCGGGGCACCCCCAACATAAAGCTGCCTATTTGGGACATTTTATACAAATAGAATCAAACAAGAGATGGTCTTTTTGGACTGACTTCTGTTACTGATCATGCTTCAGGGTTCATCCACGTTGTAGCAAGTATTACTTCATTTCTTTTTATTGGTAAATACTGTCCCACTGTATGGCAGGACTCGCTTTTATTTATGTGTTTATTCCTTAACAGGCTGTTTTCCACTTTGCGGTAACTATTATGATTAGTGCTGCTATGGAATTTGTGTGTGTGTGTGTGTGTGTGTGTGGAGATGTTTTCATTTCTCGAGTGTTTATCTAAGAGTGGAGTTGCTGGGTCCTTGGTAATGTCTGTGTCCAGCCTTCTGAGGAACTGCCAGGCTGCTTCCCATCATTTCCCGGGCCCATCAGCGCTGTCTGAGGGGTCCGAGTGCTCCACACCCTCACCAACACTACTCTTTTTGGTGTTGGCTGTTGTAGGATGAATGAAGTGGTCTCGCTGTGGCTTTGATTGCCGTTTTCCTCAAGGCCAGCGATGCTTGTACCTTTTCACGTGCTTACTGGCTGTCTTTAGCAAAATGTCTGTTCAGATCCTTTGCCCATTTAAAAAAAACTGGTTTGTGTTCTTTTTGGAATGTAAATATTCTTTGTGTATTCTAGAAACACTTCCATTTCAGGTACAAGATTTGCAAGTATTTCATTCACTCTGGGGTGTCCTTTCACTTCCTTGATAGTGTACTTTGCAGCAAAAAGTTTTAATTTTGACCAAGACCAAGTTATCTTTTTGTTGTTGCCTGCTTTTTCAGCGTCATGTCTAAGAAACCACTGTTTAATCCAAGGTCAAAGGTTATATCTGTGCTTTTTTCCCCTAAGATTTTAAGAATAGTTTTGGTGCTCATGTTGAAGTCTTTGGTCTGGTTTTAGTTAATTTTTGTGCATGTTATGAGGTAGGGATCCAGCTTCATTTTTAAACATGTGAATATTCAGTGTTCCCAGCACCATTTGTTAGAAAGACATTTTCCCCCATTAAATTGCCCTGGGACATTTGATGAAAATCAGTTGATTCAGAAAAATCAATTCCTGGACTCTCAGTTCTGTGTCACCAGTGTGTCTGTCCATCCTTAAGCCAATTCTGCATTGTTTTGAGCATCGTAGCTTTGTAGTAAGTTTTCCAGTTAGGAAGTGTGAGTCACCCACAGCTCTCTTTCAAGACTGTTTTGGCTATTCAGGGTTCGCTGCACTTCCACCCCAGTTTTAAGCATAGCTTGTCAGTTTCTGCAAAGGAGGCAGCTGGCATCTGTCGATTGGCTGAAGAAGCATTGCTGCCTTAAGGGTGAGTCTTCTGAACCATAAATGTGGTGGTTTTCCCACCTGTTTAGGCCTTTAATGAACAGTGTTCTGTAGTTTTCAGTGTTCAAATCTTGCACTTCGTTAAGTTTATTTCTACAAATTTTATTCCTTTTCAAATTATTATAAATGGAAACGTCTTCTAATTTCATTTTCAGAATGTTCATTGCTAGTATATAGAAATAAGCAATTAATTTTTGTACACTGATCCACGCAAGCTTTCTGAATGTTTTTTGTTAGTGTAATGGATTTTTAGTGGATTCCTTTGCATTTTTAAAAATTTTCAAAATTGTGTCATCTGGACACATTTCTTGCTTTCTTAGATGGTTTTAATTTGCTTTTCTTGCCTTATCACTCTGCCTGGAGCTTCTAGCACAGGTTGAATAGAGGTGGTGAGAACAGGCGTCCTTGTCTTGTTCCTGCTCTTGGAGGGGGGAGGGACGTTCAGTCTTGAACTCTTGAGTACAGTGTTAGCTATAGGTTTTCCTTAGGTGCCTGTTATCTGAGTGAAGAAATTCTCATTGACTCCTAGTTTCTTGAGTGTCTGTATCATTGAGTTTTTCAGGTTATGTTTCTTTTGTTTTTTCCCTTGGTTATCTATATTTATCTTATCTAATACTGAGAAAAAATGTTAGGCTGAGACTAAAGAGACCTCAATTCCAAGCTTTTTAGCCTTCAATTTTCTAAACTATAAAATGAGTCTATTAACGATTCCTAATGCTACTTTCTTTGTAACCAAAAAGCAAAAAAAAAAAAAAAGTATGATTCCTCTTTACATTTATCCAAAGAGAGATTTAGAGAGGAAGACTGGCCATGAGCCTTTTTTGGTCATCTGTTGTCTCCTCATCTGTGACTCACTTAATGGTGTCTTTTGAGGAACAGAAGTTCTTAATTTTTATGTAGTCTTATCATTGATCCTGTTTGGGTGATTTTAAAGAAGTTTTTGCTTCAGGAAAGCCAAAAACATTATTTAAAGCTTGAAGATATTATGTGAAGCCGCTTCTAGAAATGTTATAATTTTACCTTTCTTATTTAAATTTACAATCCACCTAAAACGGCCTTTGTTTATTGTACGAGACGGGGCGCTCACAATTTACTTTTTCTCACAGGCGCGTCTCAGTGCAATACTTACTGCCCCAGACGTCTTAGTGTGTGCTTCCTGCACAAACTTGTCTTAAATAACCAAATCCAGTCCTTAAAATCAGGAAATTGTCATTGGTTCATAATCATCATCTAATTTTCAGACCCAGTGCGGGTTTTAGCCCACTTAACGTCCTTTGGCTCAGAGCAGCCCCCTCCAGAGTAATGCACTGACCTGACCTTTCTTGCTGCTGGCCTCTCGGCCTGGAGCAGGGGCCCAGTCTGTCCCTGGCCCATCACTTAGCACTTTGAAGATGCTGTACTTTCAGAACCAGTTGTTTTGAAGGCTGCTCCTTGATTTCGTCTCGCTGAGGCTCCCTCCTGGGTTGCGCTCTTTCTGAGTGGGAATATCAGGCTGCATGCAGTGCTCCTTGCGTCTTACCAACAGGGACGCTGTGCCCCCGCATGACCACCTCATCTGCATCAGTAGCTCTGGGTGTCATCTGTCTGTCCGTCCCTTCATCTGTCTACCATCTAGCCAGCCATCTGTTTTTGTAAAAGTTGATTTGTCCGCTTTGGGCTGTTCTGGGGCTTCGTGGCAGCTCAGGCTTTTCCCCGGTTGCGGCGAGCGGGAGCTGCTCTAGCTGCTGAGCGTGGCGGGTTTCTCACCGCAGCGGCCTGTCTGTTGGTGCGGAGCATGGGCCCTGGGGCACACGGGCCTCAGCGATGGTGATGCGGGACTCCGTAGTGTGGCACACGGGCTTGGTTGCTTTGTGGCGTGTGGGGTCTTCCCAGATCAGGGATTGAACTTGAGCCTCCTGCATCGGCAGGTGGATTCTCCACCACTGAGCCACCAGGGAAGCTCCTGTTAATCTGTTTACCTATCCATTGACCCATCAATCCATCTTTCTATCTGTAACTGATCAACTGTCCAGAATGGAAAAGGAGGGGAAGTAGGGGAAGAAAGAATCAAGAACCCCGAAGAGCTGCGGGTTTTGTCCTCCATGTGGGGC
>NW_011485933.1:24275-32687 GCF_000754665.1 Bison bison bison | reverse complement strand
GCTGGCCTGGGGCTGCGGGGGTCAGAGAGGCTGGGCGGTCCTCCCTGAGCCTTGGGCCTCAGTGCTCCTCCTCTGCAGGTGGGCATGCCTCGGGGTGGCTTGAGGCAGTCCGTGTGCCCAGCTGCCCCTGCACGCCAGCCTCTGCTGTTCTGGGATTTAGGGATGCGATGAGAGGACCCGAGGGCTCCTCACCCTCTGACTGTCCTGGGAGCCCTGGGGAGGCGCTCGCGTCCTTAGTGCTCTTGGGAGCATCTCCCCGGGAAGGACGTGGGGCCCGAGGCTGCAGACTCTGGACTCCACCTCCTGCCCTGAGTTTCCTGGGGCTCAAGTGTCAGCTGTCACCTCCTTCCTTACCCACTGCCCTCCCTTGGGGTGGCACTGAACTCAGAGGGGGGAGCCTCTCCTTTGTGAGTATTGGAGGGTCTGCAAGTATGTGTCTTGTTCAGTGATTATACATTTATGCAGCTCTTAAAGATTATCACTTAACTGTAACTAAACAGGGGTGAAGGAAATGTGTATAAGATGCCAAGGAAAAACAAACTGAATTAAAACTTGTAAGTGTTTAAAAAGTGCAGCTGCAAACCAGCAGGGTCACTGTGGAGCAGAAGAAAGTTAAGAATCCTTGGTCAGTTTGCTGTGCTTCTGAGTGGCTTTCTCCACTGGGTTAATTTGTTCTCTTGTTTGTTAATTTGTTCTCTTGTGCTGCTGCTGCTGCTGCTAAGTCGCTTCAGTCGTGTCCGACTCTGTGCAACCCCATAGATGGCAGCCCACCAGGCTCTGCCGCCCCTGGGAGTCTCCAGGCAAGAACACTGGAGTGGGTTGCCATTTCCTTCTCCAATGCATGAAAGTGAAAAATGAAAGTGAAGTCGCTCAGTCATGTCCGACCCTTAGCGACCCCATGGACTGCAGCCCACCAGGCTCCTCCATCCATGGGCGTTTCCAGGCAAGAGTACTGGAGTGGGGTGCCATTGCCTTCTCCGTGCCATAAGCCAGTATCCACATGCACACGCACATGGCCCTACATGCTGTAAGAGACTGAAGAGAGCAGGAGGCAGTGGGAAGGCCCGCCCCCACACACCCTCCTTCTTCTGACCCCTCCTGGCCCCCGCCTTCCTCACCGATGCCCCGGCCCCTCCAGCTGGGCCTCCTGTGGCCCCTCGGTTCCCCACGGCCTTTGCACATGCCATGCCCTCCCCTGAAGTCTCGGCCTCCATGTCCGTGTAGCCTCCTCTCCCCTCCTCATGCCTTTTTCCAGGTCAGGCTCCCATCAGGCCGGCCTGGACCTGGCAGTGCCCCAGGGCTCACTGTCCGCTTTTATCTTTTGCAGCTCACTGCCCGCTCAAGTTCTTCAGATGCTTGTCTGTTATGATCCTTCTTCCTTGTTTGCTTCCCCCACTAGACTGTGAGCTGGGTGAGAGCAGAGACCTTCATTTTTAGACTGATGTATTTTAGGTGCTAGCCTGGCTCCAAGTAGCTGCCTAGTAGCATTTGCTGAATAAACTCTTGGTACTTTGTTCATCATTGAGCTGAAAGGAAACTTCAGAACTGCATCTAGGGAATCCCTGATGGCCCAGTGATTCTGACTCTGCACTTTCACTGCCAGCACCTGGGTTTGATCCCTGGTCTGGGAACTGAGATCCCGCAAGCTGGAGTGGTTTGGCCAAAAAAAAAGAGAAAAAATTATATCATGGTTTTCTTAGATCATCCCCCACATGATACATTTTTACATTGTTGAGTTTTGTTACAAAAGTAATATGCAAGGTTCAAGAGATATGTAAAGAAAATTTAATATTTTCTAACGTCCAACTCAGTGGACATGAATTTGCGCAAACTCTGGGAGACCATGAAGGACAGGGAAGCCTGGCATGCTGCAGTCCACGGGGTCACAAAGACTCAGATATGACTGAGCGACTGAACAACAGCAACTCAATCCCCTTGGATTAAACCTTATTTATATATTCTAAGGCATGGCCGTTCACATCCTGTCATCTCTCTATCTATCTGTGTGTCCACGCATCTGTGTATGTGTGTGTCTGTCTGTCCATCTATATATGTATGTACGTGTCTGTTCATCCATCCATGTTTGTATGTATATGTCTGTCTACCTGTCTTTCCATCTGTGCATGAGTCTTTCTATCCACGCATCTTCCAATGAACATTCAGGGTTGATTTCCTTTGGGACTGACTGGTTTGATCTCTTTGCAGTCCAAGGGTCTCTCAAGAGTCTTCTCCATTAATTAAATTTAAAAGTTAAAAAGGTAATGAGTCTTCTTGACCAATAAAAGAAAAGCTACCAACATAGTTGTATCTTCAGACCTCTCTAGCTATCACCACGTTCATACAGTAGATAGGAAAAATATTAAAAATAAAGAGAGCTATATAGGTATTTCTTATCTAGGACTTGATAAAGACTATAGTGGCTTGTTTATTCTGATTAAAGAGAATGATGCTAATAGAGTTGTAGTGAATACACACTGGCCTCTATGCATGTTAAACCAAACATATGAAATCGATAATTATATTTTTGCCAAAGGCAGTTGGGGATTAAGCAGTTAGGTTCTGCGTCAGCATGTCCATCAGCAGATAGGTTTCCCTTTATCTATAAGATCATCTCATAAAGAAGATTGGGACCTGTGACCTCCCACCAGCAGACTGCTTGGTCAGCTCCCCCGTGTATCTGGGGCTCAGAGGGTGGAGCTTCCTCACTGGCTCCAGGTCCGTGGTGCCTGGGCTGGACCACTGCATGCAGTTCTGCCCTGAACAGCACTGGGAGTTACCCCCTACAGGGTCAGGAGAAGACGCCAGATGTGTAACTGATGTCTGACTGCAGCAATCCCAGCTGCCTGCTCGGAAAGACTGACACAGTCCACCTTCGAGGCCGCAGCGGGTCATGGGGGAGACTGGTGGAACATTCGCAGTGGGGCCAGCACTCAGCCCTGGGACGAGAGGGGACTGGTGAGCTCTGCGCGTCACCTGGGCTCACAGCTGGTGATGTAGCTTGTCTGAGGAGACCCGTGTCTGTCATGGTGGAGGTTTGTTACCTGATGATGTTTGTTTGGCTCTGAAAAACTAGAAGGATGGCTGACGAAGTCTGAATTCAGATTTGTGCACGTTTTCAGTTTCTCTGGGTGTTCGTGAAGGACCTTGAGCATTGTCTCTGGTTTGAGACACGTAAAATTCCACGTAAATCCACGTGAAGCGTGGATTTGATTATTGAGCAGTAGTTCCTGCTGCTCCCGTGTCTGGATGGAGCAGCGAGCAGGCAGCCCGTGGCGTGAAGCTCCAGTGAGTGTCCCGAGAGAGGGCTCCCCAGGGTGTGGACGCAGAGAGGTGGCTCCGTGCCGATGTGCACGGCCTGAGAACACTTGCAATCTGCAACCAGGAGACGGCAGGGCTGAAATTCCATGTGGCTTTCGCCTGAAGCCACCATAAACCTCACAGGATGACATCACTCATCCAGACTGGGGCGTTTTGACTTGATGTGGTGTGACTTGTCTGCACAGTCTTGCTGAGTTTCTACAGCATGAAAGTCGCATGTCAAGGAGCCAGATTATTGCACTGTGTGCTGTCATTGGGCCGACTTCTTATTTCAAAACTGAAGTCACGTCTTAATTCCTCCTTTCCCCTTTCTTTAAATTCGCAATTTAAGAGTATTAGCTCAGCAATATTTCAGTCCTAACTCCTTCCGTGATGATCGCCTGGGTGGGTGTCTGTTTCATCAGAGCTCTGAGATGACAGATAGGCGGTGAGAAAGCCTCAGAGTGCTGTTGACAGCGTGTTGGCACATGGTGGGGGTGAGCGTTGCAAGTGGAATGTATTTGTGTGTCTGTGTGTGTGTTGTTCTGTTAAAAACACCAAAGGACACTGTGTCCCACGGTCAATTAGCAATGCAGTCACTTTTGTTCCAAGATTAAATCCGTAAATCTGTAGCCTTCTGTAAGCTGGAATTGAGTTGGAGAAGATAAAGCTGCCTTGTGACTTCAGTTTTATTGAGTTTTATTTTTCCACTGTAAAGAAAACTCTGATGTCTGCATCGTTATGTGTAAATGGTATGCCGAAGGTGACTTTCTCTTCTAGGGTCATCCATCACCTGGGTAATGGTGGTTAGTGTTACCTTTTATGTATTTCTAGTTGCTTTTTGTGCTACAGACAGATGTTGGTTGTCCAGAGTTTATTATAAAGTGTTTATGTCCGGTCCTCTGTCTCACACGTCCTAATTCTCCTGGGGGTCCTACAAAGGGTCACTAGTGCATGCCGCCACTTTCCAGACTCTGGTGTCCAGGTTATAACATGTGTCCATGCACCCAAGGTGGGTTTTTAGTAGGTCAACAGTATGTTAGTTACACAGTGGTCTGGGGATAATTTCATGGGGCAGCTACCATATTCTCCCTACTTTTGGGTAGCTACTATCAAAAATATTTTCTCTTCACATGTGGAAATAACTCGCTTGTTCCACTGATTATTAAAGAAATGCATGATGATGGTTAAATCATTAACAGGAGAACATTTGTCATAAATCCACCCCATCGTGCACAGCTTTGAATATATTATATCTTCCCACAGATTTCTGTGTAAATATAATTTTAATGCAAATCTAATCTTTCTTTAGTTCAGTTCAGTTCAGTTCAGTCGCTCAGTCGTGTCTGACTCTTTGAGACCCCATGAATTGCACCACGCCAGGCCTCCCTGTCCATCACCAACTCCTGGAGTTCACTCAAACTCATGTCCATCGAGTCAGTGATGCCATCCAGCCATCTCATCCTCTGTCATCCCCTTCTCCTCCTGCCTCTAATCCCTCCCAGCGTCAGAGTCTTTTCCAATGAATCAACTCTTCGCATGAGGTGGCCAAAGTACTGGAGTTTCAGCTTTAGCATCATTCCTTCCAAAGAACACCCAGGACTGATCTCCTTTAGGATGGACTGGTTGGATCTCCTTGCCGTCCAAGGGACTCTCAAGAGTCTTCTCCAACACCACAGTTCAAAAGCATCAATTCTCCGGTGCTCAGCCTTCTTCACAGTCCAACTCTCACATCCATACATGACCACTGGATAAACCATAGCCTTGACTAGTCGGACCTTTGTTGGCAAAGTAATGTCTCTGCTTTTGAATATGCTATCTAGGTTACACTTTTTTCTCCTTTTTCTATGTTCATGCCTAATATCTAATTTTGTGACAATATAATAATGTATTTTACAACCCCTCTGTTCATGGACATTATATAATCAATTATTTTTCTCTAGTCTAAGTTATCCTGAAGTAAAGTGCTTACTTCCTCCGCACCCTCTGAAAAAGTCTCGCCAATATAAGGTGTCATTGAAACTTTCCCCTAATTTTATATGATTCTTAGGTTAACATTGAGATTGAACATTTTTTTATTTTTTTTATATATCTGTAGATCTTCTTTGGTATTTTCCTGTTCAAATATTTTGTCAAAACTTTAATTGGGATATTTATCATGGGTGTGTAAGGACCCTATAGTGAAGATATGGGCAGAGAAGTCAACACATAAAGTAAAGCAAATTGGGGAGGCCTCAATGTGAGGATCAGAGTGCGGTAACATTTGGGGTTGTCGGCAAAAGAAGATTGTTCAGAGTGGAAACCCTAAGTGAATGAGGCGATCCGTTACAGGTGTACCTGCTTTGAATGCGGATTTCCGCATGTGGGAAGAGCCCGCTGAGATTCACGAAGGTGACGTTGTGTGTTGGCTGAGGCTGGTCCACGGCGTCCACGGATCGTCCACTCTCGAGCACGAGTCAAACACTCCCCCCACTGACGCCCACAGCCCGCAGAGTCTGGAGAGTACCACACACGTGCTCCTGTGCCTTTTATTTGAGAGAAACCACAGCATCACTCACAACCAGGCTCTCCGTTGTGACTGGAAAGTGAGGGAGCACTTTAATCTTCGAGACACAGCAAACCTGGGGGCAAGTTTATGTGATTGCCGACGTCTAGTTGTTAAGCAGTTTTGTGTGGGGTTAAATGAAACGATGTTCAATTGTTGGATAGACACACTTCGCTGGTTATCCTCATGTGCTTTTAGCTCATGTAATTACAGGAAGCAGGGACAACCCTCTAACTAGGAGCAAAGAGAGTGAGGGGTGGCTCTGGTTTACAGTCACCTGAGTCTGAATTCTCACCACCACCACCTCCAGGCTTGACAGTCACCACCTGAGGTTCCCGCTGGGACGGAGGAGCTGCCCAGGCCTTCTGTGCCTGCACCAGGCCGCTCACCTTCTGTGCCTGCCCACTCACCTTCTGTCCCTGCCCTCTCACCTTCTGTCCCTGTACCAAGCGCTCACCCTCTGTACCTGCCTGGGATGGGGTATGGCTCCAGGTAACCCTGCTGATTGAGGAATTCAGACCGTGAGGGTTAAGAGACCTGTCTGCGTTTACACAAGGAAATTAACGATATCTGCTACGGAATCATTCAGACAGCGCTCTTCTCTCAGGTCAAGGCTGCACCTTCTGGGACGGAGAACCGAGTGTGTCCCCGCCTGTGTGTGGGCTCCCCAGAGCCAGCCTTGGTATCAGAAAGCATCCAGCTTTGAAAGGTGAGACTGCGGTGCATTTACCTGGGAGGAAAATTGGAAAAGGACGAAAAGGGAGACGTTGGGGGACACTTGTGGATCTTCTTTTGAGAAATGCAGATTTTTTTTTTTTCAAAAATGAAGTTTTATTGGAAATCTTAGTTACTGTTGGAGAAAAATGAATCTTTTCTTTCCTTATTATATTGTATACATGTAAGGTAACATTTTTATAATAAATGTTTACATATTTTAAAGTTTTGATGTATTTTGTAATAACTCCGTGATAGTTTCAGAGTATCAATAGAGTAGAACTAAATAGGCAGGTATAAAATGCTTTCAGATGAGAAGAAAGTGTGTCAGAATCCCGTACAGCGGCTGTAGGGGGTAGGGAGGAAGAAAAACAACCATTGAGAAGAAAGGCATAACTTTTTCAGGCAGCCATGACCTAAACGCTTTCCATGTAAAACATTAATCAGGCCCAGTGTTAGATTAGATCAGAATCTACCCCATACACAATAGAATTCCACCCCGGAAGAAGCCGGATGGGAGTAGAATCAAACAGATTCCGAGACCCTCTTACAATATCACACAAGACTCCTCTGCTGGGTTGAACCACGGGAAGTTGTTGAGTTTTTCATCTTAAAAAGATTGAACACTGACTGTATCATGTAACTTGATCACACACTGGTGTACACAGTGAGTTTTAAATAGGCAGAAGACTGCTTATATCGTACGTAGGAAAAAAAATTGCAGACTTTTTAAAAAAGGAAATGAAGGGAAGGGGGGAATTCAAACAAATTCAGTAAGATGACAAAGAATTGTTAAGAAAAGAGAGACAGAAACCATAGCTGATCAGGAGATTTAAAACAATCTCCAGGGTGAGAAACCTCGTGTGCACTGATGTCACCGCTGCCAGAAAGTCCTGTGTCCACAAGCCCCGAGGTTGGGCAGGGTTTGCTGAGACGCACGGGCCTGGAATGAAATAAACCAACGGCAGGAACAGCGCTGGTTACGCTCCTGAGACGTGAAGAGACAGGGCTCCCGGGGCGACGCCGAACAAGAGCCAGACCTGCTTGTTTTCCGCACATTCCTAATTTAGTTTATCTGGGGAATAAAACCTCTTATGTTGCCTTGCTGGTACAAAACTAATACATGCTTATTCTAGACTGTTTGGAAAATATTGATGAGCAAAAGAAAGAGAAGAGAGAGAACTCCAAAACCTCAGCTCCCAGAGCTCAATGCAGCTACCTTTTTTTTTGTCTGATTGGTATGCTCTTTTCCACGGGTGATACTCTATGTTAAAGAGGAGGGCACACCGTGCTGCTGGCAGCCTGGCCCTTGCCCGGGACTCCGTGCCCCCCTCCCGTCTCTCACCACCAGTGCAGTGTCGGCTGCATGCGTGTGCGCTCAGTCACTGCCGTCGTGTCCGTGTCTCTCACCACCAGCGCGGGTGTCGGCTGCTCAGTCACTGCAGTCCGACTCTGTGTGACCCTGTGGACTGCAGCCCACCAGGCTCCTCTGTCCATGGGACTCTCCAGGCAGGAACACTGGAGCGGGTTGTCATTTCCCCCTCCAGGAGATCTTCCCGACCCGTGGATCCAAGCCATGTCGCTCATCTGTCCTGCGTTGGCAGGTGGATTCTTTACCACTGAGCCAGTACGTGCGTCTTTTTTTGTGTGTAGACAAAGGGATCTGTTTATGAACCCCCTCCTGGCTTGTGTGACCTCCCAGAACCTGCTGGGCTGCCCCCCGGCCTTGTCCGCCCCGGGCCTGTCTGCTGGGGGAGGCCTGGCCCCGATGATCCCTTGCCAGGAGAGAAGGCGCGCTCGTCTTCCTGGGGGGCTCGCACTGCCCCAGACTCCCTCCCCCCGACACTGGACCCCCC
>NW_011485933.1:21553-24100 GCF_000754665.1 Bison bison bison | reverse complement strand
CCTGACTGCCCCTCCCAGCAGGCTGGACCTCCCCTCTCCTGGGCCCGCCCTGTCCGCTGCCTCGGGGTCTGTGTGTCAAGGTGACTCTCCCCCGCTGGCAGAGGTTTATGGGTGCTGTCTGTTCGATCAGGGCCTGAATCCCGTCACGCGCTTGCTGTGACCCGGCCCACGGCAGACGCACCTTTGTTCAGCTCCGTCTGTGTGTCTTTAGGTCAGAGACAGGAAAGGTGAGTGAAAGCGTTGCCCCTCAGAAAGTCTGTGCTGTGTGGAGACATGGCCTCGACCACCCCATCTGGCTAAACCAAGTGTTATTACTTTAAAAAATGTCATTATTTAAAAAAATCATACCGTTATGAAGTCAGCTACATATAAATATTAAAGAATTAATTAGATAATCCGGAATAGCAAGGAACTAAAGGAAACTAAATTCTGTGCACAGTTTCCTAACTTTTAGACGGTATTTTTCTCTTAATTTATTATACATTTACTAAGTACTTGGTGGGCTACAGTCCATGGGGTCGAGAAAGAGTCGGACATGACTTAGCAGCCGAACAACAGCTATGTACCAAGCACTGTGCTTTGTGAACCTCAGTCTGCTTGTTGCTACAAGTCACCCGGGAGTGTCCACTGGCCCTCCCTGGACACCCTGAAGACACTGACTTTCAGTGACTGACTCCAGGCCTGTGTCAGCCCTGACGCATCGCCACGTGTGTCTGACCCCAGTCAGTGTGGGGGCAGGACGGGGTCACCGCGCAGCGTGAACTACGGGCTTGGGAGTCAGACCTCCAGGTCGGAACTGCTGGACCGAACCCAGGACTTCCACCTTCTCAAGAAACAGGTGGCTGAGAATTGCGGGGACCACACCGGCTGGGACCCCAGGACTCTCTGTGGGGAAACCCTGGGTGCTCTGCTTGCTACCCCAATGAGACAGGGCGTCTCTCAGGCCAGGCCCAGCGGAGCCTCACAGCTCCTTCTGCTTCTCCGGGAGAAGAGCTCCTCACAGCTCCCACCGCTTCTGTGGGAGAAGAGCTCCTCACAGCTCACTCTGCTTCTCCGCGGCTTGTCCTCCTGACTGTGTGTGGAATTTCCCAGGACACTTCCAGAAACCGCTGATGCGGGCCACCCTCTTCCTCAGCCAGCTTCCTCCGGCTGCTGAGCCAGGCAGAGCCTGTGAACCGGCCTCGTTGGGGGTCCTTCAGGTGATGCTGCGGGGGTGTGGGGGTGGGTGAGCCCCTGTTAGGGTTTCTGCCCCGGGGTTAGAAGCAGGCTCACGAGTCCCATCCCTGCCCCTCAGCTCCAGGCCGCAAGGTGACCCCCACAGGCCTTGTGCGGGGAGGGACCCGTGTTTACCCAGGGAGGTGCTCACGTGACCACTCCATGCGCGTGGTGACCCTGGCCGTCTCCGACCGGATGCCCAGAGCGCCGTGCTGGGAGACGAGATTCAGCTCCTAGGCTGGCTGACTTATTGGGCAGTCCAATGCCAATAGATTTATCAGTTTCGGTATTAAAATGTTGTGTAAGCACCCAGAGGCTTTCTAGCAAAGGGTGTGTGATTTTATTCATCAAGTAAAATATGAAACTCTGGGCAGGTCCTCCTCAGAGGGTGTTTCCATTGTCATGGCTCATGGCTCTGTTTCAGGATGAAGCTGTTGTTCGTCGATCTGAGGACAGGCCAGAGCAGAGCCCGTGCGCCTGATTTACGACAGCTCTGCGCCCCATCACCTCAGCACCACGCCTGCCAGCGATGGCAACATTCGAGCCCCAGGCAACTACAGAAAACTGCGTGGACGACGGGTGGTCCTTGATGACGGTGGTCTGCTTGCTTTCTCCCTCACCAAGAATATGCAGAAACTGAAGGAGTTCAGCCAGCAGTATCGTCATGAACCAGCCAGAGGCACTAAATGGGTTAAGCCACATTCACTGGTGCTAATCTAAGTTCTCTGCTGGTGGGATGCTGGGTCCTCGATGCCTTGTGGAGCGGCTGCACGTGACTTAATAGACAGGGGCCCTTCCACTTCGCAACCACTCAGTAACTGTTAGAGTAGGGTTAACAACAGAGGGTGGTTTTACTGTCCTTGAGAGGATGAAAAGTCTAGATGGTAAGAGAAATGACACCAACTGTCATTGGAGCGTTTCCTCTTTGCCAGTCACCAGACCGGCACTTTTAACAAGTTATCTCACAAATACAGGTCAAAACACACAGGAAAACATAACAGGAGCTGTGTAGCCAGTGGAGGCCACAGGACCCACACGTTCAGAACACAGGCTATGGGGTTTGCAGAAGCCAGGCAGGATTTATCGGGAGTTGATTTGAGCAGAAGGACCTTACAGAGGAGGCTCTGGGTGACTCCGGGAGCGGCTCCACGAGCCCACCCTGGGAGACGTGGGCGTGAGCGCCGAGCCTGCGGGGAAGACGGGGACTGAGCAAAGGGTTTAGAAGAACTCCTTATCTGGGTTAATTCTGAAAACAGGGGTCACGACGGGCCGCTGGCGCAGCGACCGCAGGCAGATCTCCGATGCTGAGGCCAGAAGCCCGGGGAGGAGCGG
>NW_011485933.1:11144-21453 GCF_000754665.1 Bison bison bison | reverse complement strand
GGTTCTCAGCCTGCAGGGAGAGAAGGGGAGGAGCGGCCGGGCCCGCCTCTGCGGCGCCCCCTCCAGGCCGGGTGGGGCCTGGACACCCTCGAGGGCGCCTTCAAGGGCGGAGGAAGCCTCGGCGCGGAAGCGCAGGGCCCGCAGAAGAGCTCTGCGCGCGGCCGGGGCTGCAGGGAGGAGGAAGGGTCCGGACACCTCAGTCTGGAAGCGTGAAGAAGGGTGGCCTTCCGGGCAGGGCGGGCCTGTGATGACAGCGGGTGTGCAGCTGGAGACGCGGAGGAGGGAGCGGGTGTGGCTGACGTCTGTCTCTGTGAGGGTCGGGGGGAAGTGTGGCTGGGGATGGAGGTGGTGAGCAACCTGACCCCTCCTGTGGAGACGCTGACCAGCGGTCCTGTCACCCAGGAGGCTTCGTTGGGGGAGGGGGGTGGCGCCCACCAAGCAGAGGACGGCCCCCTGGGGGTCCCAGGCAGCCCCAGCGGCCCCTCCAGCCACCAGAGGATCATGCAGGTCAGACCCACCCGGGCTCAGGGACCTGAGAACCCGGACCCGTGTCCTTTTGAGCAGACAGAAGACCTCTCCCTGGGAGCGTGCACAGACGGGCACCCCTCCCCGGGGGCGTGAGCAGACGGGGGACCCCTCCCCCGGGGGTGTGAACAGGCAGGGCACCCCTCCCCGGGGGTGTGAGCAGACGGGGGACCCCTCCCCCGGGGGTGTGAACAGATGGGGGACCCCTACCCGGGGGCGTGAACAGGAGGGGGACCTCTCCCCGGGGGCGTGAGCAGGAGGGGGACCTCTCCCCTGGGGCGTGAACAGACAGGGACCCCTCCCTGGGGCATGTTCATGCCCACTGGTGACTGCGGAGCCCATCCCGGGAGGGGCCCTGGAGAGGGTGCGGCCGTGCGCTGCCTGCACCCTGGCGTTCCCAGTGTTGGGGGGCTGTCCTGGGGCTTCGTCTGCTCTGCCTCTGCACCAGGCCTCAGGTTCTCCCAGGTTAGGGCTCTGCTTCCCTGGTGGCTCAGGTGGTAAAGAATCTGCCGGCAAATCAGGAGGCGCAGGTTGGATATGCGGGTTGGGAATCTCCCCTGGAGAAAGGAATGGAGACCCGCTCCAGTATCCTTGCCTGGGAAATCCCATGGGCAGAGGAGACTGGAGGATTACAGTCCATGAGGGTCACAGAGTCGGACACGACTGAGTGACTAGCACTTAACACCTCGGGGTCAGAGTGATTTCCTGGGCGCTCAGCTCTCCTGCCTGTGGCAGGTAGTCAGGAAAGAAAGTGAAGTCGCTCAGTCGTGTCCGACTCTTTGCGACCCCATGGACTGTAGCCTCTGAGGCTCCTCCGTCCATGGGATTCTCCAGGCAAGAGTACTGGAGTGGGTTGCCGTTTCCTTCTCCAGGGGATCTTCCCAACCCAGGGATCAAACCCAGGTCTCCCGCATTGCAGGCAGACGCTTTATCGTCTGAACTACCAAGGAAGCAGATGATCAGGAACGGTGTTCAATTCCCAAAGGAAAGGGGGCAGACAAACACTTCGAGGCTGGGAAGGAAAGCCCTTCACCTCCAGCCACTGTTTCTGGGTCAGTGGTTCCGAGTTCTGGAGCCCTCCGAGTGGCTGCAGGGGAGCAAGCCAGACATGTTCAAAATGCGATTTCTGGGCCGCAGCCCGATCCCCATGACTGAGACGCCCCAGGAGGGGCGATTTAAGCCACGTCCTGGGCTGTCCCCTGGGTCGGCCTCACCTTTGTAACGTCTGCTTCCCCATCACCCAGGCCTGTCCTGGCCGCAGACGGAAGGCCACTAGCCCACCTGTGGGTTGGACGTGAAGGGAGGGGAGTGGGGTGGTGGGGGCAGGGCTGGCTCCTGGGGGAGGAGACACGGGGGTGTGAGCACATGTCTGGAGCCAGGTAACAAACACACCGTCTGTGCCTCTCAGAGAAGTGCTGAGCAGGGGGCTAACACAGGCGACGCCCTCGGAGCACCCGTAAAGGCCACGATGGGGCTCAGGGGGTGGGGCACCCGTAAAGGCCACGATGGGGCTCAGGGGGTGGGGCACCCGTAAAGGCCACGACTGTGGCTCAGGGGGTGGGGCACCCGTAAAGGCCACGACTGTGGCTCAGGGGGCTTCCCTGCTGGCTCAGATGGGAGAGTGTCTGCCTGCAATGTGGGAGACCTGGGTTCAATCCCTGGGCCAGGAAGATCCCCTGGAGGAGGAAATGGCAACCCATTCCAGTATTCTTGCCTGGAGAGTCCCATGGTCGGAGGAGCCTGGTGGGCTACAGTCCACGGGGCTGCAAAGGGTCGGATGAGACTGAGCGACTGCACTTCCGCTCTCATGGCTCTGCGACGGCGGGTTTCCACCCGCATCCTGTTGGGGCCCCCTGTGCCACTCCACGCAGCTGCGGTTCATTCTATGATGAGCCACAGTTTATTTCTCCATTCCACGCACATCCCCCGCACGACAATGTTGCTTTGAAACGTCTCACGTCTGCCTTCCGGGTGTGTCTGCAAGAGCTTTGCTCAGATGCAAGGTTGGCAGTGGGCATCCAGTGCCCACGACCCATGTGGCAGGTTATTCCTACGCGTGGGACCCCCTCCTACCTCACCTGCAGGCGGGGAGGGTTCTGTGGTCAGGGGTCATCCCCAGCACAGTCACTTTTTGCCATTTTGCTGAGTGTGGTATTTTGTTTTATTGTGGTTTGAACTGTGTCTCCCTGGTTACTAATGGGTGAAGTTTCTCTTCAGTAACACTTTGGATCTTCATGCTCCATCTGCAACACGCCTCCTGTCTTTCGCCTGTGTCTCTGAGGGTTGCTCGTCTTTGTCTATTTGATGTCCCAGGTCTTTCTCTGTCCTGGTGGCCAACCCTGAGTTGTATGTGGGTTGCAAAGAACCTCAGGCTTGTAGCTGGTTTTCCCGTCTCTTCACACTGTAGTTTGAGAAGCAGAAGTGCCTTGTTTGACGTAGCCCAGTGTGTTCGTCTTTTCGTGACTTGAGACCTCACCTGAAGTGGTGCCTGGTACACCTGCGAAGGTGGTTCTGAGCTCATCGAGTCGTTCTCCACGTACCTGACATGCTGCTCAAACTGTACCTTCAATCGCTAATTTCACGCACGTATTACATTTTGGATGTTTTCTTTGGTTCTTGTGAAAATCCAACCTGTCAGTTCTGACAGTTGTATTTTCTTTCCTCACGTTCTCCATCTTTCATTTCTTAAAACAAAAAACACCTCCTAAAATCGCATCCTCCTTAAACTTGGCACCTGTCTCTTTGTGGTGTGACTCTGTCCTCGGACGGCACCAGGTGAGCTGCTGGCCCATGTGCTCAGTGACTATTGACCATGAACTTCCGTCTCTTTGATCTTTGAGGAAAGGGCTGAGATGGGAACCTGTCCTTCCAGGGGAGGCTTCTGTCTGCTCCTGTTGGCTCCCAGGACCTTCAGGGACACTGTAGCCCGAGTTCCAGCCTCTTGGCTGGAGTTCTGGCACAAAAGCTGGCTTAGCAGGCCAGAGGGTCACACCCCGGGGTCTCCTGGGATGGAGGGGGCTACCTGTCCTCCACTGCAGGGACCCCACTTTGGGGGGAGGCTCCGGGGGCAGGTCCCTTGAGAGTCCCTTGGACTGAAAGGAGGTCAAACCAGTCCATCCTAAGTGAAGTCAACCTTGAATATTCATTGGAGGGACTGATGCTAAAGCTGAAGCTCCAATACTTTGGCCACCTGATGAGAGGAGCCAACTCATTGGAAAAGACCCTGATGTTGGGAAGGATTGAAGGCAGGAGGAGAAGGGGACGACAGAGGATGAGATGGTTGGATGGCATCACCGACTCAATGGACATGAGTTTGGGTAAACTCTGGAAATTGGTGATGGACAGGGAGGCCTGGTGTGCTGCAGTCCATGGGGTCTCAAAGAGTCGGACACGACTGAGCGACTGAACAACAGCAACCAGTGTCAGATGATTGCATGTGCCAAGAATTTATGGGAAAAATTATGGGAGAAGAATTCAATTTGAGACAATTTTTTTTTCCTGACAACTGGGAAAAGAAGACAAAACAAAACACCATCAGGGCTAGATTCTATCACAGACGTCATTCCAGGGAAACAGCGCGGGCCAGGGCGGTGCTCAGTCCTCTCCTGCTTCTGTCCCGAGCTGGGGACAGCAGGGATTCGCCCAGGGGAAGAGACAGCAGCACTGCGCTCACCCATTTGGCTTGTTTCCTGGAGTTCCCTCCCGGGCCTGGCCAGCCCACTCCTCATGAGCTGCCCCGAGCAGCTCCCTTAGGTAGCTGGTGGAACCAGAACTATCTCATCCCTCTCTTAGGATAACGGGCGGAACCAGAGCTATCTCATCCCTCTCTTAGGATAACGGGTGGAACCAGAGCTATCTCATCCCTCTCTTAGGTAATGGGCGGAACCAGAGCTATCTCATCCCTCCCTTAGGATAACGGGTGGAACCAGAGCTATCTCATCCCTCCCTTAGGTAATGGGCGGAACCAGAACTGGCCCAGTAGGAAGGATGGGTGTGTGGAGTCCTGGGCCCCATTGGCCAAGCGCCCAACAGCAAAGCCCACGTGTCTCCACAGTGATGCACCCCACCCCCGGGTCAGGGGCCCATCCCAGGGGGAGGGCGGCAGGCAAGCTCACCTTCTAGAACAGGACTGGGTTCACAGTCCACCAGGGTCAGAGACGGTGTCCTGGACTTTGTGGACAAGACCGAAACCACACATCTCCTGTCGGTGCTCGAGTGACTGGAGAGAAAGCAGATTTCCATGAGTTTTTACTGATGAAACTAAAAACTTGATTTATACACTCAGTTTGAATTTCATCTGCTTTTCACATGTCATAAAATGTTCTCTTTTGATAGTTTTCGGCCCCTTTAAGACGTACAAACCACTCTGGGGCTCAGAGGCTGAACAGACACAGGTGTGGGCCGGCTGCTGACCCTGGGGTGGGGAGCTGAGGTCAGGGAGGGGCATGGCCCCCAGCGCTCAGCTCCTGGGGCTCTGGAGGGCCACAGATAATCCACCCACAGGAATTCTTGCTCATAAGTAACTCTAGTCAATGACACATTGCTCTAAAAACTCACTGTGTTTGGTTGCAAAGTGACAGTGTTAGTTGCCCAGATGGGTCTGACTTTTTGTGACATCATAGACTGTAGACCATCAGGCTCCTCTGTCCATGGGACTTCCCAGGAAACAATACTGGAGCGGGTTGCTATTTCCTTCTCTAGGGGATCTTCCTGACCCAGGGATCGAACCCGGGTCTTTTGCATTGTAGGCAGATTCTTTACTGTCTGCACAAACCCTAGTGAAATGCCGTAACGGGGCTCAGCACTGCAGCCCCCTGGCCGTCACAGAGCAGATGCCGGAGCTCCTTGCTCTGATGGGCTTGGTCTCTCCCGGCCATGCGGCAGCGAGGGAAGGTCCCGTGCCCCCCACCCCCACAGCACACCAGGGTGGAGAACAGCTCCTCTGGTTTCGGTCCTGCACCGCTTGCCGGGGGAGAAACTTCACTGCGTTCAGGTGGTGGGCGGATGATCCTGTAAAACTGTTTCTCAGGGTGAAGCTGGGCTGGGCTCCCGTCTGACCGGGCCACTCGGGTCAGCAGCATCGATTCTTTCCTTGGGGATGCGGGTGGCAAGTTAGAAGGTGTCCGGGGCCCACTAAGCCCCTTCCCCGTGCCGAGGACCAGCTGCTTTTCTTACACTGAAGACGCGCAGAAATGCTGGAACCTCTTTCCTTCACCTGGATGTAGGCGCCTGCATTTTCTCACTGATCGAACTGACGTGACTCGTCTGTGACAAAGGACGGGTAAGATGCGACTCTGTGTTTACTATTATGCTTTTTAAGAAGTGGCTGAAAGTGAAAGTGTTGCTCAGTCGTGTCCGACTCTTTGCAACCCTGTGGACTGCAGCCCACCAGGCGCTTCCGTCCGTGGGCTTCTCCAGGCAAGAATACTGGGGTGGGCTGCCATGCTCTCCTCCAGGGGATCTTCCAGACCCAGGGGTCAAACCCCCGTCTCTTGCATTGCAGGCAGATTCTTGACCGTCTGATCCACCAGGGAAGCCCCTGGGGGTTAATGCACTTTCAGATGGAGCAGCGCAGCCCTAGGAATGGATGGGAAGGCATTCTCCCGGGATTTTCCCAGCCAATCAGGAAGCTCCTGGTGCCACCAGACAGGTCACACATGTGTCCTCAGTGTGGCGATAAACCTTGATGCCTCTGGTTCAAAAGGCCTTGCTAGCCTGGCTCCCTTTCTGCTGCCTGGAAGGCGTCTGAGCTGAACATCTAATGTCCAGATAGAGCACCAAGCGCAGTTTCTCAATATGTTTGAGATGAACAAAGAGTGGGGGGCAAGAAGGGACCCCCGGGCGTCTGGGAGCCCATCAGCCAATTATGGACCGAGGGCAGAGAAGGCGACTGATGGGGACTGAGGGCTCAAGAGCGACGCCTCCTGTGTTCACCTGCACGTGAGGATTTTTTTGTGTTTCCTGTTTACCACTCAGAGCGTGTAAACAAATAAAGCAGAATTTCAGAGGTTTTCTTTTTCTTCAAGATGGAATGTGTTTCCTTTTCTAATTAAACAATGATGGCTACCGAAAAATCCAGGAATTAGTTTTAAAAATCCCACGTTTAAAAATAAAGAAACGACCCGAGAAGAGCAATGATATGACATCAGCGCCTCTAAAGTTGGTGCTGATAATCCGACCATCTGGATCCACGTGTCTTCCAGGTGAAAAGCACCTGGATTGAATGGAGTTGCCCGTTCTGCGTGGCGTTCCCAGTGGTAAAGTTCTTAGGAAGGATGACGCACCGTCACACCTTAAGTGCCCAGCACGTGAGCTGATGTTCTGAGTATTTGGTGAGACAGGCGCCTGGTGACAAAGGAGAGCGGAGACCACACTCACATCACTGCTGTGACACCCCTTAGCTGTAATTACACTTTATAACACCAGTGATTTCACTTGAATTCTGACAAAAGCCCTGCAAGTCCTGGAGTGTTTTCACCCTCATTTGACAGATGGAGAAACCAATGCAGAGAAGGGTCAGATGATTTTCCCAAGATGCCTCTGCTGACAGGCGATGGGCCCACGCTCACGCCGGGACTGAGGGTTGGGACCCCCACCCTGTCACTAGCCGCGGCTGTCAGGCTGCGCGTTGCCACCTCTTGTAAAGACTTTTTCTCAAGCCAAACTGGAGGTGCAAAAGTGGTCTTGGTAGATTTTGGCTTTCTGTTTCATCATTCTCATAATAATATAATCTAAAATGCATTGAACTTTTTAAAAAGTGAATTCTATAAATTTTTTATCATGAAATAAAATCACGTCTCACATCAAATTTAGGAAGCTCAGAAGAGAAAACTTAGACTTTCATTACTGGAACACAACCGCACTAGTGTCTTAGTTTAATTTCTTTAATCCTTGATCTTCTGTACCTGTATTTTTAACATAACTGCACATACAACTGGAAACATTCTGAAAGTGAGTCACTCAGTTGTGTCCAACTCTTTGTGAGCCCATGGACTATAGAGTCCATGGCATTCTCCAGGCCAGAATACTGGAGTGGGTAGCTGTTCCCTTCCTCAGGGCATCTTCCCGACCCAGGAATGGAACCGGGGTCTCCTGCGTTGGGGGTGGATTCCTTACCAGCTGAGCCACAAGGGCAGCCCAAGAATACTGGAGTGAGTAGCCTATCCCTTCTTCAGGGGATCTTCGGGACCCAGGAATGGAACCGGGGTCTCCTGCGTTGCAGGCACATTCTTTACCCACTGAGCCACCAGGGAAGTTCCGTGTACCGTGGAACCACACCTTTGCGTCTGCACATTACTCCTTTGTGTGGTGGTGAGAGGTTTCTCCTTTTTAAGGCTCCTAAAGGGTTACTCTGGGCTTCCCAGGCAGTGCGAGTGGTAAGGGACCCCCTGCTCATGCAGGAAACGTAAGAGATGTGGGTTCAGTCCCTGGATTGGGAAGATGCCCTGGAGGAGGGCATGACAACCCACTCCAGTATTCCTGCCTGGAGAGTCCCATGGGCAGAGGAGCCTGATGGGCTATGGTCCGAGGGTCGTAGAGCTGGACACGACTGAAGCAACTTAGTGCGTATGCAAGGGATTATTTTAACTACGTCTGTTGAAAATGTCACTTTGATGAACATTATGTGTAATTTTCCACATTTGGGGCTTTTTTCTTGGGCTAGATTCTTCAAAGTGGATCTAATAGGTAAAAGGACATAACATTTCTCAGGCCACCTCCCAAGGCAGGTTGTTGAAGCTCGTCAGTAGGGCCAGCAGGGACAGAATGAAGGTGGGTGATCTCCAGCTCAGGGGGCGTCCTGGGAGTTTTCAATGTCTCCCTTCCCTGGAGGCCGACAGCCAAGGTCCTGGGCTCAGACTGTGTGCTGATGGTCTGCCTGGAACACTCGGCTTCAGTGAGGGTCCGGAGCTGGCAGGGAGACAGCCCAGGACTCTCAGCCTGGGTCCCCCAGCATCAGGAGCAGGCGCCCAGGACTCGTCCTCCCCTCTGCAAGGATGCTCTTGCTGCCTTCTGATGCAGGGGGACGGGAAGATCCTAGACTTAGGGACAGGCCACCCACGTCGCCTCCCCGACAGGCAAGAAACTGCAAGCGCCTGGAGGTGGGTCTGAGACGCGAGGCTGAGTCTTGATTTCCGGGAGCACTTCTGGGGACGAGCCTCGCCCGGCCAGGCGGGCTCCCCTCCGTGTGGACAGGGCGCCCCCTGGTGGGCGTGTGGGAGGCTGCCGGACTCCATGGAAGAGACCCCACTTCCTTCTGCAAACCCGGCTCCAAACCGGGGCTCCCAGCAAACTCCAAACTCAAGCTGCACACTCACAGCGGAAGGCAGTCGGCGCGTCCTCCGGGTGGTGAGTGCGGGGCTGCCGCCTGCCGCCCGCACCTGCCGGAGTCCTGCCTTCCCGTCCTGGCTGCCCGGTGTCTCCCCGGGACACCCGAGCTCCATCCTTCCTTCTTGCAGGTGGAGGCTCGGGCTGGGCTCCAGAGGCAGGCTTTGATAGCAGCCCCGCCCCAACCCCGGACAGCGCAGCGGAGCTCTGAGTGCAGAGGTCACGGGTGTCTGCTCCCGAGAGGCGCTCTGAGCAGTGACCGTGTTAGCACACGCCCGGTGCGGCGCCTGGGGTCGGCACCCCGCACAGGCCGCCACGGTCTCCTCCCTGTCTGATCCGCCCTTCAGCTTTAGAGGGGCGCCTTCCCTGGAGAGCGAGGTCCAGGAGGAGGGACGGTGGCTCAGCTGGTTCCGGTGCCTCGTCCTGGGTTTTCAGTAAGCAGAGAGTGTCTTGAAGCTGCCGGGGTCTTGTCCCTTCCAGGGGACACAGAGGGTAGGTCAGGGCCACTCTTCACTGCCCTCGGGCAGTCACTCAGAGCACCATGCTCTGGAAGCTTCTGTGGGGCCATCCTCTGCCGCTCCTGCCCCTCCTCCTCGACAATCCCCCAGCCCTGTTCCTCCCACCCCCGGCGCTGGTGCCCCGCTGCCGCGCCCCCTCCAACCTCAGCACGGCCGCCTCCTTCGCTCCGGTCAGATGCCCGCAGATCAGGCGGCGCTCTGAGTCTGGATGCATGCCTGGCCCTGGGGTCCTCCCTGGCGCTTTCTGGACCTTCTCTGAAACTGCTGCGGGAGAGACGTTTGAGGGCGCGTGGTCGGCATCTTAACTGTAATGATGGCTTCATGGGCGGGTCCACACGTCAACATTAAGTGTGAGTGCAGCTTAATGTATATCAATTACATGTCAATACACTTGTTAAACAACTAACGTTACCAAAAGGAGTTTTTCCATATTTATGACACCAGTTGGCTGTATAATGAGTTTCACTTGTTTTTAATTTTGGGGTCTGCTGATTTGCTTTTGATTTGATTTTATATGCGAAAGTTTATCTACTTCCCACCGTAAGCTACAGGACAGGGGACATCCACAGAGACCTTACTTATATCCCGCTACATAAAGATAACTCTCTTTCCCTTAAAGTTTTGGTTAATTTTTCCATTAATTTCTTTTGAAAATATCGTGGAATGTGTGTGGGGGGGAGAATGCGTGTAGACACACACACTTGCAGACCCACAGCACTCACATGGACACACACTCACATGGACACACACTCACATGGACACACACTCACATGGACGTGCACTCACATGGACACACACTCACATAGACGCACACTCACATGGACGACACTCACGTGGACACGCACTCACGTGGACGCGCACTCACATAGACGCACACTCACATGGATGACACTCACGTGGACACACACTCACATGGACTCACACTCACATGGACGCACACT
>NW_011485933.1:7762-10829 GCF_000754665.1 Bison bison bison | reverse complement strand
GCACACTCACACCCCCTCCGCCTTCCCCAGCCAGCCAGTGGCCCTCCAGGGCTATCTTCCTCCAGCCCGGACATCTGGTGCTGGCGCTTCATCAAGGTCCTGGGGAGAGGAGTCGGCGGGTGATTTATAAGGTGCTGTTAAGCCGGGGCTTCCTCCGGGGCCCCAGGCCCGGCTGTCACATGTTTTACCAACAGGAGATTGATGCTCTGCACCTGGAGATGCTGCTCACGCAGCCGGGCGTGGCCTCAGACCCGGGGCGCGTGAAGACCCCCTGGGAACCGGCTTTGGGCTCCACCGAGTCCAGCGTCCCTGCACTCATGAACATCTCGGTGACTCCTGAGCAGAGGTGCCGTGTGTCCTGCGAGCGAGGCCGCTCGATCCCTGACAACTGATCCTGCAGCGCAGTCTCCTTCTCCTGGATCCAGCCAGACCTGTGTGCACCCCAAGGCTCGTATCTCACACAGGCTGTAGCTCCTGGTCCAGGGCTTGGCTCCCGAGACCTGGCCTGGGGGCCTCATTTCTACTCGTGGTGCCTGGGAGGATGAGAAGGGTCAGGAGCCATTGGTTCCCTTTTCTATTAACAAAGGGAAACCTCTGTCTCCGCCTTTCTGGGGGGTTGGTGACACCGGCACACTCCCATCCGCGAGCTCGGAGAGCACTGTGTCCACGTCACAGCTGCCCCTGCGTCTCCAGGGTCATTTAAGAAAATTGCAGACATTGCCGATCAGAAAGCCGAGGCTACTGGTTCACATCCCCCACGTGAAAACCGTGGGGTCAGTATGCTCACATGTGCACATTTTGTATATAAAACGCACGCAAGTCACTGTGTGTGTTCAGTTGCTCAGCCACTCCCGACTCTGCGACCCCACAGGCTGTATGTTGCCCACCAGGGTCCTCTGTCCCTCGGATTCTCCAGCAAGAATACCCGAGTGGGCTGCCATGCCCTCCTCCAGGGGATTTTCCCGATCCAGGGACTGAACCTGGGTCTCTTGTGTCTCCCACATTGGCAGGCAGATTCTTTCCCACTGAGCCACCTGGGAATCATGCATATATCAAGACCATATTTTAATAGTAAATTATATATATATATACACTCACATACACATGTGGAGAGTGGGGCGGGTGGAGAGAGAGGTCCTTGGGTCCTCATATACTTTCAAAAAGCACTTTATTGTTCAAGGTCCAGGATTTAGAAGCATGTTTCTAAATGTGCATAGTGTTAAAAGACATTCTTTGAGGACGATCAAGAACCACCCCCCCCCCGCTCCGGGGTAAAACAAAAAATAAAGCTTTTTTTCATTCTCAAAGTTGATGATTCAAATTTTAGCCGATATTGGAAATGGGATCCAGGTGTTGGTGATGACAAGCCTGACACTTTCTGGAACACAGTCTCTATTTATGTAATAAAAATATGTTTTGTTTGTTGAACATAATTCTGGCATGTGAAATTGGGCTTTGTCTAAGGTACTTGGTGGTGTTGAAAACAGTCTGGCTTCCACGAAAGCTGTCTGGTGGTGGGCGGACAGCCCCACGCTGGACTCGGACCAGCGGGGGGTCGGGGCTCGGGGCGGACAGCCCCCGGTCCCCCAGGTGCGAGTCTGCACGGCTCACATGGCTGAGAGCCCAGAGCTGGGCACTCAGGCTGGCGTCCAGGGCACAGGGGGCCAGGGAGAGGGTCTCCCCAGACCCCCCACTGCCCTGTCATCTTCACAAGGCAACCGGTGAGTCAGAGGGACACAGAAGAGACGCTCAGGGCCATCACCAGGGAGCAGCAGGACGGCCCTGTCGCCGCGGGAAGGAGGGTGTCCGCCGCGCTGTGGGTTATGATCATGTCCGCCGCGCTGTGGGTTATGCTCACAGTTAGAAACGGCACAGGGAGTCGACTTCGCACTTCCCTGGAAACAACTGAGCTAAAAACACGGCAAAACAGTGGACCCCTTGAAATACAGCCGCATCTGGGGAGCGACTTCCAGAGGCGGTCCTCGGAGCGGTCCTGGGCCCTGGGATCCCAGGTCTTGGGAGCTGAGCCCTGAACAAGGAGCTACAGCCCGTGTTAGATACGAGCCTCGGGGTGCATGCAGGTCTGGCTGGATCCAGGAGAAGGGGACTGTGCCACAGGACCAGCAGGACCTGCCGCATCCTGGGAGGGGCCTCAGCACAGACCCTGGGGCTGGTCCTGGGAGGGGGCCCTGGCGTCTTCCCTCCAGAGCCTCCGGGGCAGAAGGAGGAGGTGCTCCGGAGCCTGGGAAGGGAAGTCAGGTGAGTGAGGAGTAGGCCTATCAACAGAGAAGAATCTGCCCCAGGAGGAGCTTGCACGCTCAGCGGGGCAGAGCCTCTGAGGTCACATCACCACCATTCTGGGCAGCTCACTGGCCGCCGTGGAGCTTGGCCTGGACTCTTCTGTGCCCAGGAGATCAAAGCAGGGACCGCGTGAATCTGTTCCCACGTGCGGGGCTCCCCGCAGGAGGTCTCCCCAGGCCTTTGGAAGCGGATGTCTCCCTGCCCACGGCTTGGGCCTTGGATTCAGATAGGCCCACTTGGAGTGTGTGAGGTGAACCCAGGGATGGGGGGGACCCCTTCAGGTGGGCATGTGGGCAGAAAAGGGCAGGGAGGAGGCGCCGTCACAGGCGCCACCTGGGCTGTGTGGCAAGGAGACGTCCGTGGCTGGGTCCCTGCTCCCTGCGGGCAGGTCCTCCCTAAATCTCTGTGCTGAGATGCTCCTGGGTGTGGATGCTGCCAGCGAGGACCACGGGCAGGGGCGGGAGGGTGCAGTCCCAGCCAAGCCAGAGCCTGCCCCGTGGAAGACGCTCGTCTCTCCTGAAGGGCCTTTCTGGTGGGGGGCTTTAATCCCCTCCGTAAGCAAGCACCCACTTCTTCCTTGGGGAGCTCAGGGCCTTGAAACGTTCCCGAAACTAGGGCCTCGGCCTGAGTCAGTGACCCTGTGTCAGATGACAGCAAAGACTGGCTCTGTCCTGGGAGAGGGCTTATCAGGGACCTTTGTTCCCTCTGCTTTGGGCCAGAGACAAGAAGACAGCGTAGGACTCAGGAGGGAGAACAGAGAAGATCA
>NW_011485933.1:5485-6827 GCF_000754665.1 Bison bison bison | reverse complement strand
CAGGGGCTGGGGGAGACGAGGGTCCCGACTCGGGCTTCCTCTGCCCTTTCTTTCCCCACGGTCTCCAGTTCAGCCTCCTCTGTGATGGCTCTCGACACCCTTTCCCCTGTGTCTTCCCTCCGGGGTTGGGAGCCACCGGGGAGACACATGCCCTCACGCCCTGGGGAAACTGAGCTGCCCTTTGCCGTCACTAACACCTTCACCAAGTTTATGCTGCGGGGATTCCAGATTAACCCCACCGGGCACATTACAACTCGGCTCTTAGTTGGAGCCTCTAGGTGAACCCCTGGTCTCACAAGAATCGTACTTACGTCAAATCGCACCCTTACTCAAAGAAGTATTACTATTTTCATTGTTCATCTTGAAAATTGTTTGCAGACTTGCTGGCTCACGGTGAGTCTCCAAGTATTTTGCAATTCCTCTTCACATACTTCTGCAAGGTTCTGGCAAGTGCCACGCAAAATGAGCTGGAGTCACAAATGTTTTGCAAGAGATGGCTCTGAGACCCGGAAACAGGGTGCAATGATCTGCTGGCGGCTGTGACCGACCCTGCTCCCACGCTTCCCGGGGCAGACAGGGTGTCACCCTGCATCCCTTCTGTCTCCCCTTTGAGTTTATAGAGCTGGAAGAACAGGAGTCGCTCACAGGCTTTCATCCTCAGCGCACAGAGCAGCATCTCCTCCTAGCAGGGGTGGTGGTGATGGGGGTGGCGAGCTGTCCTGGAGGCAGGCACAAGTGGGCCCTCGGAGGGCTGCCTGAGCACAGTGGCTCCCAAACCTGCCTCTCACGGAGGTCAGAGGGTCCCTTCAGACGAGCTGTGCGCCTGGCCTGGCAGCACAGGAGGCCCTTCCCAGGTGTTTGCTGGAGTCAGCAGATGGGCTCCCAGGGCACCCACAGAGACACGCTCTCACTGTGTCTTTGCTGGGGGTGTGGGTCCCCTCTGGTCCCCTGTCCCCTTCAACGAGTGCCCTGGGCCAAGGAGACAGCAGCAGTGGGAAGCAGGAATGGGGGCCACCAAGCGCCCCCCTGCCGGCTGCATAGGGGCCGCATCAGGCAGCTCTGGAGTGTCCACAGAGAGGGACGCTGAGAGCCAACACGGGCCCTGCGGCCTGCCTGCCGCACCCTTCCCATCAGCACCCCTGCCCCGCTCTTCCTGAGACCCCAGCCCACCGCCGTCACCTCCCGCTGCCCGCTTTTCACCCTCCGTGGCTGAAGGTCCTCCCGGGCAGCCAGAGCGCCTCCCGGCTGTGCGAGGAAGCCCGTGTCGGACTCTGCCCTGCGTCTCCCTTGCCCCGGGCTCGGCACGACCGCCCCGCCTGGACATGCACCCGGGCTTCCCCCG
>NW_011485933.1:4240-5236 GCF_000754665.1 Bison bison bison | reverse complement strand
GGGAAGGGGCCTGCAGGTGCAGAAGCCCCTCACCCCACCAGAGCCGGAAGCTGGGGCAGCAGCTCTCCATCCTGGAGGGAAGCCCCACCTCCTGACCCTCCTGAAGGGGTGCGCTGCAAACAGAAGACCACCTGGCACGCGAGCGCCTCTTGTCCGCTGGCCCTCGAACAGAGACACGCGCATGTTCACCTGTGCTGTGGCAGTTTTGCTTTCCTACAATTTAAAATTATATCAGCATTTGCTTTAGAGGGCTTCCCTGGTGGCCCAGATGGTAACGAACCTGCCTGCAATGCAGGAGACCTGGGTTTGATCCCTGGGTGGGAAAGAGTCGCTGGAGAAAGGGAAAGGCTACCCACTCCAGTATTCTCGCCTGGAAAATCCCACGGACAGAGGAGGCTGGCAGGATACAGTCCATGGGGTCACAAAGGGTCGTGTCCATGACTGAGTGACTAACACTTTCACTTCTCTGCTTTATATAGTGTGTGTAACTGAACCATTCATTTCATGACTGTGCAATTTGCGTATTAACACGGCACACCTATTCTCAGTGCAATGAGAAGATGAACATAAGTATAAGCTGCATCTTTAAAAGAATATCTTTATTTATTTATCTACTTGGCTGCACCAGGATCTTGGTTGCAGCGTGTGAGATCTAGTCCCCTGACCAGGGATGGAGCCCAGGCCCCTGCATTGGGAGCCCGGAGTCTTACCCACTGGACCACCAGGAAGGCCCATAAGCTGTATCTTCCCAGTAACCGTCTGTTCAATTGTTGTTGCTCAGTCGCTCAGTCGTGTCTGACTCTTTGCGACCCCATGGACTGCAGCACGCCAGGCCTCCCTGTCCATCACCAACTCCTGGAGTTCACTCAAACTCATGTCCATTGAGTGGGTGATGCCATCCACCCATCTCATCCTCTGTCGTCCCCTTCTCCTCCTGCCTTCAATCTTTCCCAGCATCAGGGTCTTTTCCAATGAGGCAGCTCTTCACATCAGGTG
>NW_011485933.1:392-1303 GCF_000754665.1 Bison bison bison | reverse complement strand
GGTCCCACTCACGGTCACGGGGTCAGGCTGGGACGCAGCTTTCTGGGCTCACAGCTCACCCCATCCCGAGGGCAGGCTGTGTGTCCTTCCCCCGGGGCTGCGCTCTGCTCAGACTCGGTTTGGGGCCCAGAGTCTGCGGGGCAGAGGGAGAGGTGGGGGGCGTCCAGGAGGGGCGGCCACCAGAGGGCGCTGCTGCCCAGGGCTCTCCTGCCCGCGTCCACCCGGCGAGGACCCCAGGGAGCCGACTATCTGCCGGGCTGTGGGGGATCCCTCTTCCTCTGTCCTCCGAGGGGGGTCGGCCTTCCTCCGCCCTCCGAAGGTGGAAGTCCGCCTTCCTCCGCCCTCCGAGGAGTGCAGCCTGGTGGGGCCACCCGGCCACAGCGCTGGTCTCCACGTCCAGGCTCTGTCTGTTTGGAGGTGCTGGGAGGAATGGCTGGGGTCACTGCAAGTGGGCATGCAGAGGTCACGGGGGGCCTGGGGCAGAGCTGAGGGAGGGAGGGGGTGGAGACCACGGGGCCAAGGGGGCAGCCGTGTGCGGTGCCCTGAGGGCTAGTACGTGACACGCGGACACCCACGCACACACACACCATGCACGCGTCAGAGGAGGCTTCAGGCTGGGGCCCTCTGCAGGGTGGACACTCTGCAGGGTGGACACTCTGCAGGGTGGACCGTGCCAGGCTTTGGCAGGGCACAGTGTGGACTGGACCCCACGGGGAAGGAGCCAGGTGACAGTCTGAGCCCGGGCCTGCCCCGTGGGCTGGAGGCTGGGCCGCAGGGTGGTTTCGAGAGTCCCCCTCCCACCAGACCGCCGGCGGGCTCACGTCTGGTTCTCAGGGCTGACACGTGCATCCCAGCAGGTAACAAAGCCCTATTCACCCCCCTCACTTTTATGACCACTCTGTGGGTTCCTT
>NW_011485933.1:0-292 GCF_000754665.1 Bison bison bison | reverse complement strand
CTTGGGGAGTCCTTGGGAAGGGAGTCCTTGGGAAGGGGGGTCCTTGGGGAGTCCTTGGGAAGGGGGGTCCTTGAGAAGGGGAGTCCTTGGGAAGGGAGGTCCTTGAGAAGGGGAGTCCTTGAGAAGGGGAATCCTTGGGGAGTACTTGGGAACGGGGGTCCTTGGGGAGTCCTTGGGAAAGGGAGTCCTTGGGAAGAGGGGTCCTTGGGGAGTCCTTGGGGGGGTCCTTGGGAAGGAGGGAACTTGGGGAGTCCTTGGGAAGGGGGATCCTTGGGAAGGGGAGTCCTTGGGA
>NW_011485932.1:26703-27178 GCF_000754665.1 Bison bison bison | reverse complement strand
GACCTCTTTCCCTCTTTACTTGTTTTCACTCATTTGTTCCCTTTTAGTGCGTTGTATTTTCTTCCCACCTCCCCTCCCCCAAAGTCGATTTACATAGATTCTCAGAAAACAAGAGCAAGAGGTGACCTTGGGTCAATCCAGCCACTCAGGAGCAGGGACCTTGAGTCTTTCCCTCCGGCGGGCAGGGCGGGTGGGTTGGGGTCCCCAAGCTGCGTCCCACACATGAAGGAACCCATGGCTGGCTCCTTGGAGGCAGAGGTGGAGGCGGAGAGGATGGGGCTGACACTCCGAAGGCTGAGGTAAAACTTGTCAGTTTATTCACGGGGATGTGGCATCAGGGGCTCCTTGGTGCCTGAGAGGTCCTCGTGACCCAGAAGCAGCTGTTGGCCTCTCCTCCTCATGGTTGTTGTGGGAGAACATCTTGGGGCCCTTGTGAGGTGGGGAGTCAAGGCCTGGGTCCCTGCATGCCACTGGT
>NW_011485932.1:26103-26603 GCF_000754665.1 Bison bison bison | reverse complement strand
ATGTATAAAATAAATGAGTTACAAGCATATATCTTACAACATAGGGAATATAGGCAATATTTTATAATCATTTTATAATCACTTTAAATTAAGTATAAAATATAAAATGTTAAATCACTATGCTGTACGCCTGAAACTAATATAATGTTGTAAACGAATTGCACTTCATTAAAATTTTAAAAATCAAAAAGGATATAACACATAGACAAACACACAAAGAAACTGTGCATCAAGAAGTGAGTAGAGTTAAGTATTTAAAGTGGTGAAAAAAATCTATACCAATCTAGAATTCTGGATCCATTTGAATTGTCTTTTAAAACTGATTGAGTTACTTCACTCATGATCCTATGTTTAAGGCAGCAAAAGAGACAAAGATATAAAGAACAGACTTTTGGACTATGTAGCAGTCCACAAGGTCACTAAGAGTCAGACACGACTGAGTGACTTCACCTTCACTTTTCACTTTCATTCATTGGAGAAGGAAATGGCAACCCACTCCA
>NW_011485932.1:22588-23253 GCF_000754665.1 Bison bison bison | reverse complement strand
TTTAGTGACTAAACCACCACCAAGTTCCCCATAACCTGGAATTCAAATATGGCAGTAGCCTGTAATGCCCAAGAAACCTCTCAATTGTCTTAAAGTCATAGGTAGAGGATGCTTTTGTATAGGTTTAAGTCTAGAAAGCACCCTTCAGATCAATGACTGAAAAATATTTGGCTTGTTCAGGAATTTCAGACAGTAAAGTATAAGGATTAGGCACCATGTGGTGTAAAGGAACCACAGCCTCATTTATTATTTGTAAATCTTGAACTAGTCTCCATTTATCATCTGACTTTTTTACACCCTAAAGTGGAATGTTGCATGGACTGTTACAGGGAATTAATAGCCCTTGTTCTTTTAACTTTTCAATGATGGATTTTAACACTTATTTAAACTCAAGCTTTAGTGGATACTGCTTTGTATATGGATACAGGTAAAGGTTTTTGAGCTTGATGACTACAAGAACAGCATTTTGTGCTCAACCCAGTTTTTCCATCAGCCAGTACTCTAGTATTTACATTTTGTTCAATTAATGGGAGAGAAAGTGCACACTCCATATTCATGAAAACAGAGGTTTGGACCTTGCTCAGTATAACCCTCCCCAGAAGGGGTGAGGGAGATTCTGCCATGATCAGAAACTTGTGAGAAAATATCACAAAGTCCTAGTTGTA
>NW_011485932.1:21154-22488 GCF_000754665.1 Bison bison bison | reverse complement strand
TTGGCCAAGTCCAACTACAGTGATAGGATCTGCAGCTAGCACTTGTAGATGAACAAGGACATGACAATAGCCCAGAGTCTTGAAGTTTCTCAAGATCTGACATGATTGTGCTCAGATCTGACATGATTCTTGTCACTGGATTTTACTATTGTACATGTACCCATGGCTATCCCTTGCAGCAACACACTGAGATCAAAGGCCTCTACAGATGCTCATGGGCTCATATCTGGCCCTGACTACCGTCACCGGCCTGTATCACTGCACACATGCACAGCTAGAAACTATAGCCTTGCACTTGCATGCTCTAAGCTCTGTCACCAGCCTCCACCGCCTTCACAGCTGTGTATGCATTTGGCTAGCTCCTGCAGGTACATGAGTGCACACTGACAGCCCAGGCCAGCACAGCTGTTTGTGCACCCAGATCTAGCCCCAACTACTGTCAATAGTGTGCACCACCAGACATGCCCACAGCTAGTACCTACAGTCTTACACTTTACTACTGCTAGCTCCAACTCCTGTCCATATCCTCCACTGCCATGTATGTGTTCATGGTAAGCCCCTGCAATCACACAAGGACATGAAGAACATGCCAACAGGCAAGACCTCACAGGTGCCTCTGCATCAGGAGCTGGTCCTAATCCCTGTTGGAGGCCTGCACCTCATGTAAGCCAACACCTAAAGGAACAAACATGTCCCTGCACTCTGTTAGCTTCTATTCCCATCATGGGCCACTGCCTTTGTTCACAAAGCCTGTGCATAGCCCCTGTAGCCTCATGAGTTCATGTCAACAGCCCAGGTCTTTACAGCTGCTCAGGTGCCCTGAGTTAGCACAGACTCCTGTCACTGGCCTATGCCACCATACCTGAACAGAAGGAACTCCTGCAGACATATGCCTGCACAAAATCTTCCCCAACTACCTTCAGTGGAGCACTTGCCATACAAGATATCTGTGGATAGCCACGAAAACCATAGAAGTACACACTGACAGACTGGGATATCACAGTTGCTTGTTTACTTGTAGTTGGCCCCAGCCCCTGCCACTGACTCTAGACCTCACCACAGCTCATGTGCCTGTAGCCAGCCCCTGCTACTATGCAGGAACCTGCTTGGTCCACATAGCCAAGCATGTGCATTTGGGCCATTGGTTCTGGCCACCACCACCACATTCCTCACTGCTGAATCTGGAGGAAATGCTGAGGACTCCATTAGTCTTTGCAGCCACAACAAACCCTTCATTGACTCACTGTCAAGGATCACATAGATGTCCATGTTATGAACACCACCTGCATGAACTGAGAAAACATTATATCCCACTTGGCACAACATATCTTTAG
>NW_011485932.1:19969-21054 GCF_000754665.1 Bison bison bison | reverse complement strand
CCAATCTCTACAGCTTTGTATACATTTGACTAGCTCCTCTGGTACATGAGTGCACACTGACAGCCCAGGCCTGCACAGCTGTTTGTGCATCCATATCTAGCCCCAACTGCTGTCACTGCACCACCAGGCATGCCCACAGCTAGCACCTACAGTTCTACACTTTCCTAATATTAGCTCCAACTCCTGTCCACATCCTTCACTGCCATGTGTATGCTCCTGGTAAGCCCCTGCAACCACACAAGGACATGAAGGACATGCCAACAGGCAAGACCTCACAGATGCCCCTGTATCAAGAGCTGGTCCTAATCCCTGTTGGAGGCCTGCACCTCACATAAGCCAACACCTAAAGGTATGGGCATGCCCCCGCACTCTTAGCTTCTATTCCCTTAACTGGACACTGCCATTATCCACATGCCTGTGGGTAGCCCCTGTAGCCACATGAGTTCATGTCAACAGCCCAGGTTTCCTCAGCTGCTCAGGTGCCCTGAGTCACCACAGACTCCTGTCACTGGCCTATGCCACCATACCTGAACAGAAGTAACTTCTTCAGACAAACACCTGCACAAAATCTTCCCCAACTATCTTCAGTGGAGCACTGGCTATACAAGCTATCTGTGTATAGCCCCTAAAACCATAGAAGTACACATTGACAGACTGGGACATCACAGTTGCTCGTTTACCTGTAGTTTGCCCCAGCCCCTGCCACTGACCCTGGACCTCACCACAGCTCATGTGCCTGTAGCCAGCCCCTGCTACTATGCAGGAACCCACAGCTTGTCCATATAGCCAAGCATGCACATTGGAGCATTGGTTCTGGCCACAACCACCACCTGCCCACATTCTTCACTGCTGTATCTGGAGGAAATGATGAGGACTCCGTCAGTCTTTATAGTCACAATGAACCCTTCACTGACTTTCACTGTCAAAGATCACATAGCTGTCCACATTTTGGACACCACCTTCATGAACTGAGAAGACATCACATCCCACTTGGCATAACATATCATTAGATCCAGGACCACAGCACATTCTAGCATTCCACCCAAGGACAGCTGAATGACCTTCCTTACTAAAGACAATCTGTA
>NW_011485932.1:18977-19869 GCF_000754665.1 Bison bison bison | reverse complement strand
ATCTGGAGTGTGGATATCCTCTGCGACCATTATTTGCCTGGGCTTCTAAGACCCACTCGGAGAAGGTGTCTAACTGGGGGCACCTTCCACTATTCAAGAGGGTGCCTGCGGCCTCCATGGTCAGAACTAACCTGGTGTCACAGGTTATATTGATTTTCTGTGTAAACCAAGCTACTCAGCTTCTTTTCTCCACTGAATTTTCCTACTGAGCTATCCTCATTCTATTACTCTTTATATCTTTGATAAATATATAAATAAATAGGTCGCCGAAGCCGTCTCTCCTTCGAATACTCTGAATCAGCCGGGGCTGGACCTCAGCAGACAGGGAGGCCTGGCGTGCTGCAATTCATGGGATCACAAAGAGTCGGACACGACTGAACTACTGAACTGAACTGAACTGAAGGTTTCAGGATCTAAGACAACAATATCAGTGTGCAAAAATGGTCTGCCAGAGAGTCATTCAAAAGGAGAGAGTTCCTTCTTCTTAAGGGCAGTTCAAGCCCTCATAAAGGCTATTGGTAAAACTTTAAGCCAACTGTTTTGTGTTTCCTGAGTTAGCTTACAAGATGTCTTTTAATAATGTCATTAGCCTTTTCAACCTTTTTCCTGATGATTGGGGCCTCTAGGGACAGTGTAAGTGATATTCTATTCCTAGACTTTTGACACCTTTTGATTTACAGCAGCTTTAAAGGAGGAGCCATTGACACTCTGAACTTTACAGTTTAAGATTCTGTTTATATCAGGAGAAGTCAGGACAGTAAGATTTCTCCCATTAGTAAACTTAGCTCAGTTGGTAAAGAATCTGCCTGCAATGCAGGAGACCTGGGTTTTATTCCTGGGTTGGGAAGATCACCTGGAGAAGGAAATGGCAACCCACTCCAGTATTCTTGCC
>NW_011485932.1:18215-18877 GCF_000754665.1 Bison bison bison | reverse complement strand
TTATCCTTAATAGACAACTGTGTGTTTAAAATCATGGTATTAAGCTTGTAAGAAGTGATTATATATTTGGGGTAAATGAAATGAATGATAAAAGTTTCATAAGGGAAAGTGAGGAACTGAGAATACTCTAAGTCCTTGAATTACATGTGAAGTAATATAATGCTACTTGAAAAATGGATTTGAATTAGTTTTAATTGTATATTGCAAACACAAGGGAAATAAAATTATGTCTTAAAGTACAATGAGGTACCAAGAAGGAGAATGATGGGATGATATAAAACACTGAATTAAAACAAAAGAAGGCAGATAAGTCATGGAAGACCAAAATTAAAAGAAAGAACAAAACTATAAATAGAAAACTGTTACACACAGTATTTATTTTTCTCTTTCTGACTTACTTCACTCTGTATAATAGATTCTGGGCCCATCCATTAATGATCCATATCATTTTATGGCTGATTAATATTCCGTTGTATTTATTTACCACATCTTCTGCACTGCCATGTGTAAAACAGACAGCTAGTGTAGTACCTGCTGTATAGTGCATGGAACTCAGCTAGGTGCTCCATGGTGACCTAGATGGGTGTCTGGGGGTTGTGGGAGGGAAACCCAAGAGGGAAGGCATATATGTATATATATATATATATATATATATATATATA
>NW_011485932.1:16093-18115 GCF_000754665.1 Bison bison bison | reverse complement strand
AAATAAAGGATTAAAAAGTAGAAATTAACATTAGACTTAAATTTAAGAGCTAACACAAAGACATTTCTAGAAGAAATGAAAAGAAAAAAATGTAAGGGAAATTGGATAGAACAAAAGTAAATAAGTAGCCAAAACTATGAAGTAAAATGGACAAAATCAATAAATAGGATATTATCCAAATTAAAATAATTCATTCTAATAAGGACACTGTTAGGAAAATGAAAGGTAAAACACAGAATGGGAGATAATAGCTGCAAATATATAACCCTCAAAGGTCTTGTAATTAGAATATATTAAAAAGTGCTAAAAATTAGTAACAAGTAAACAAACTAAACAAGTATTATGGGAAAGTATTTGAACAGACACTTCACCAAATGAGATAAATGGGCGGCAATTAAGATGCTCATGAAAAGATAATCAACATTATAAGCAATGAGGAGATAATCATTAAAACTAAAATGATATATCACAATGCACCTATTAGAATGGTTCAAATAATAAAAGACTCATCATATGAAGCCTCCATGAGTAAATATGTTGTTACAGATATTTGGAAACAATTTGGTGGTTTCTTAAAATGTTAAACATACAGTTAACATAGTGCTGCTCTTAAGATTTTATCTAAGTGAAATGAAAGCATAGGTATCTCAAAGACGTGTACATGCAGCTTATTTGTAGTGTTCAAAACTGAAAACAGCCCAACTAGTCATATGATGAGACATCATACAACAATAATAAGAAATAACATTGCTCAAAATAACAGCATTGGAAAAAATCTCAAAATATGCGGAGTTAAAAAAGACAAAAAAAAAAAATAGAGACTATAGTATATTATTGCATTTATGTAAAATTCAACAAAATGCAAAGGGCATTTAGTGAAATGAAGATAATAGTGAAAGAAAGCAGATCAATGGCTGCCTAGGGATAGGGATGGGCTAAGTAGAGAGGAAAATAATACAAAGGGGGAAAAATGTTTTTGGAGGTAATGGGTATGGTAACCACTTTGATTGTGGTAAGGGGTTCAGGAAAATTTAAACATGGATTTATTGTCTAATTTAAGGAAGGGAAAAACATGTTTGGAGTGGAAGAATCCTCAAATAATTTAAGGTCTGGAAAGTGCTTGCCAACTTATTAGCCAAATAGCTTTTCCTTAAAGTGAATACTAAATCTAAATATTCAAGATTATTTTTTCTATTTATATTAATATGATGTTTTTTCATTCTTGGTCATATTTTGCAACTATTTCTTTGTATTCTACACATATACTTTTCTCTTTACTATTAGTAATGTGCATCTCAAATAAGGTCTTACTTTTCAGTTTGCCAGTCTAGGAGCCTGTCTGATTCTAATGTGAACCACTTCTAGGCACAATTATGTGTGTCAGAAGTCTTAAATTTAAGGAACACTCTGGACTAGGCACCAGCTGTTGGGAAAATGAAAAAGCGATGAGCAATTATTACAAATTTCACTTGGTAAGTCAAGTACTCAAATGTACAGACTGGGGTTGTACAGACTGTTCTGTCACCAAAAAGTTTCAACCAGTCCCTGTTCTCAGTTCTTTTTCCCAATACCTCTTCATACCTCAAGATCCCAGTCTAAGGTTGCATACCAGCCCACAGTAGACTTTGGGGAATTTGCTTCCTTTCTGGAAGGTAAGTCATGTGCTAAACAGGCTGAGGTAAAACTTAGCAGTAGTTGGGAACAATCTTTGGCCTGGGCCTGGAGAGTTTAGGAGATGCTGAGGAAGAATAAAAAGCTTCTAAAATATTTTTTAGCAATAAAGTATTAATATTCTTATTTAAGATATGTACATTTTTAACTGAATAGACAACAGTATAGTGTAAGCATAACTTTTATAAGCACTAGGAAACCAACAAATTCATTGATTTAGTTTATTGGTATTTGTTTTATTGTGGTAATCTGGAACTGAACTTGCAATACCTCCAAGGTACACCTATATGTGGTCAGATAGGTTTGACCCTGTTGTGTCAAGATGGTCAGTGTCAGATCTAACCTCAGTAA
>NW_011485932.1:15641-15993 GCF_000754665.1 Bison bison bison | reverse complement strand
TCTTGACTTCCTACTTTTGCATTCCAGTCCCCTATAATGAAAAGGACATCTTTTTTGGGTGTTAGTTCTTAAAGGTCTTGTAGATCTTCAAAGAACCATTCAACTTCAGCTTCTCCATATTACTGGTTTGGGCATAGACTTGGATTACTGTTATATTGAATGGTTTGCCTTGGAAATGAAGAGAGTCATTCTGTCATTTTGGGGATTGTATCCAAGTACAACATTTTGGACTCTTTTGTTGACTACGATGGCTACTCCATCTCTTATAAGGGATTCCTGCCCACGGTAGTAGATATAATGGTCATCTGAGTTAAATTCACCCATTCCAGTCCATTTCAGTTCGCTGATTCCT
>NW_011485932.1:15201-15541 GCF_000754665.1 Bison bison bison | reverse complement strand
AGGATTTGAAATAGCTTAGCTGGAATTCCATCATCTCCACTAGCTTTGTTCATAGTGATGCTTACTAAGGCCCACTTGACTTTACATTCCAGGATATCTGGCTCTAGGTGAGTGATTACACCATCGTGATTATCTGGGTCATGAAGATCTTTTTTGTATAGTTCTTCTGTGTATACTTGCTACCTCTTCTTAATACCTTCTGCTTCTGTTATGTCCATAACATTTCTGTCCTTTATTGTGCCCATCTTTGCATGAAGTGTTCCCTTGGTATCTCTAATTTTCTTGAAGAGATCTCTAGTCTTTCCCATTCTATTGTTTTCCTCTATTTCTTTGCATTGAT
>NW_011485932.1:14070-15101 GCF_000754665.1 Bison bison bison | reverse complement strand
CACATGGAAAACCCAAAAATGGAATAGACAACTCCAATACCAACTCAATCAAACAAAAGAATCAGCAAATGTGAAGGCAAGTTACTTGAAATTATTCAGGCAGAGTAAAAAGAGCAAATAGTGAAAAGAAATCAAGAAAGCTGATGGGACTTCGGTAACACCAACTAACTAAACAGTATTTACATTGCAGGAATCCCAGAAGTAGAAAAGAGAGAGAGAAAGGGAAGATAGATTATTTTAAAAATAATGAAATGAAAATTTTTTCCAAATCTGGGGCTTTCCCCAGATGAACATCCAGGCACATAAAAATTAAAGATCTTAAATTAGGTTCAACTCAAGGAAGACTTCACCAAGGCAGTTAAAATAAAACTGTCAAAAAATTGAAGACAATGGACAGAATCTTGAAGCAGTAAGATGAAAGAAGCTTTTTACACAAAAAAGAACCCCCCGATAAAGCTATAAGCAGGTTTCTCAGCAGAAATCTTGCAGGCCAGGTGAGAGTGGGATAATATATTCAGAAAGTGCTGAAAGAAAAAATAACCTGTCAGCCAAGAATACTTTACCTGGTAAAGTTACCTTTATGAAAACAAAATGAGAAAAAGATGTTTCCAAATAAAAATCAGAAGATTATTACCCCTAGAACTGCCTTATAAGAAATACTAATGGGAGTTCTTCAAGCATAAAAGAAGGAATGCTAGCTAGTAACATGAAATCATGTAATGGTATAAAACTGGCAGGGAAGCCCAAAGTAAAGGCAAATATAGAGTCAAATTCAAAATATATTAATATTCAATGACATATATACATTATAACCTTAGTGTAAAGGTTAAAAACAAAATAATTTAAAAATGTAAAGCTACAATAATTTGTTAATGGATATACAATATTAAAAGATGTAAATTGTGATACCAAAAATATACGGTGTGTTTGGGAGAAAGAAAACTGTTGACATTTTGTATGCTAAAAAATTTATGTTGTTAACAGTTTAAATCAGACTGTTATAAGGTGTTTTATGTAAACCTCATTGTAAC
>NW_011485932.1:13488-13970 GCF_000754665.1 Bison bison bison | reverse complement strand
TCATTACCACAGATTACATAAAAAGAATATATCAGGAGTTGAGACAAAAGCCACTGGAGAGCTTTATCTGGTCCACTAAGAGCTAGCACTACCAAAGGAGGAAGCCCGCAGCACTTCCAAACTGGAATTCCCAATCTATGTTCTGAGAAACCTCATGCTTGCTAAGAGTGATTCCATCTGTGTAATTCAAGGGCACAACCATGACAAGAAGTTGCTTTTGCAGCTCTGGCCCCGTATGGGAGAAGCCAGATGCTCCTGGAGCTAGATCTACACCTAGTTCACATCTTCAACACATGAGAAAACAACCAAGATGTAACTTTTGGCTCCTAGCAAGGTTGGGTGCCTAAATAAAGGTACACAGTAACAGCATGGATTACAAGTCATTGAAAGTCTATAATCTGACAGATTAGGTTAGTAGCTCCAATTTCCAGTTACAAAATAGTTGAAGAGATCAGGAAAAGGTGATCAAGAAAGGAAAGTTA
>NW_011485932.1:12909-13388 GCF_000754665.1 Bison bison bison | reverse complement strand
GCTTCCCAAGTAAGACTGCTAGGAGACACATCTGTCTTATATGTGCCTGTGTTAAGCTCTTACCCCAGGTTTTTAAAAATACATTTCAAAGTGGGTGGTTCTGTAACTGCTAGTTCCCATCTGTAAGAGAAAAAAGCAGCATCCACAACTGTGGCTTTTTCTACAGGAGGCGTCCCTCCCTGCCCTAGATGAGGGCGAAGAAAGACTTTCCACAGAAGCTTTCCTTCATTGGTCAGACTTTTCTGTCACTTACTGATGCAGGTGCCTTCAGCCCTCCTCATTCTACCATTGATGGGGGATTGAGATGCACCAGAGGTAGACCTGAAGGCATTGCAAATTGATTTCTAGTTCCTTACCACCAAGACTATTGTTTGGTTTGCTCTTTTTCTCTGATGCCACCCAGAGTATAACAGGGTAGTTTTCCAGAACGTTTCCCAAACTGAGACCGCTAGGAGAAGCATCCATCTTCCTTGTGCCTG
>NW_011485932.1:12290-12809 GCF_000754665.1 Bison bison bison | reverse complement strand
TATAGAACAGTCTTATGGACTCTGTTGCAGAGGGAGAGGGTGGGAAGATTTGGGAGAATGGCATTGAAGATGTATAATATCATGTATGAAATGAGTCGCCAGTCCAGGTTCGATGCACAATACTGGATGCTTGGGGCTAGTGCACTGGGACGACCCAGAGGGATGGTACTGGGAGGGAGGAGGGAGGAGGCTTCAGGATGGGGAACACATGTATACCTGTGGTGGATTCATTTCGATATTTGGCAAAACTAATACAATTTGTAAAGTTTAAAAATAAATTAAAATTAAAAAAAAAAACCCAAGTAAGATGGTAGGTGTTATGAGAGGCATCAGAGGACAGACACACAAACCACAAAAGCAGAAAACTAGTTATTTCTTAAGTTTGTCTACAGATTTGTATTATTCACTTTCTTGGTTGCTCTCAGCCATCTCTCCTATCCCTCTGATTTGTGCTGCACCTAAGTAGTATATGCAGGTCAGGAAGCAACAGTTAGAACTGGAACTGGACTGGAACAACAG
>NW_011485932.1:9513-12190 GCF_000754665.1 Bison bison bison | reverse complement strand
CTCAGTAAAATTGTCATATATTATTCCAGAGTTTCACTATATGAGTCCAGTAGGCTTTTAAAGAAGCATGTTGTATCTGCATGTGTGGGATAAATGATGTAAAAACCAATAGCTCCTGCTGCACAGGCTGCAAGGAAACGGTTTTCTTTTGTCCAAAGTAGCCATCTCGCTTGTGAAACTTTTCACTCTAGGCCCTGTCCTCTGTGCTAAGCCCTTTGAGTTACCTCACAGAGAACTCAAAGCCAAAGCCCAGATCCATGTGAGATTGTCTAATTGTGGCATGGGGCCCTGGGAAACAAACTCCTAGAATAGGGAGGAGGAAGGTGAGAACCATGGTGAAATGAACAGAAGTTGAAAATAAATATGGATAGATGGTGGTTTCTATGGTCACCAGATCATGAATGAAATATAGCATGTATCCTTCTGAGAAGTTAAACCATCATCAGGATATGAAGGGGGTTAAACTCCCAACAGCTATGGAAGGCAGAGGGTCAAGTTATGCAAAGTTCCCTGCTGAGCAAATAGACCCTCTCAGCCATGCCCTCTGTTGGCAGACAGTGAAAATATTTTCCAAAGGAGGGCTCAAGTCATCAGTCCTTGGTTCATTTTCTGTTCGGAGAGAGACCTTCTCTAGGGAGAGGATTGGCCCCATGAGTTCTTTCCTTGAGGTCAAATTCCCCTGAGCCAGTCAGAGTGCACCAAGATTGCTAATGGCAGAGAATCTGGGGCTGGGCCAAGTCTTGGCATGGCCATGCAATCCCTGAGTGTGGTTCGGGGTGTTTGTAATGAGAAGAAAGAGAAAGTGAATGAAAACTCTCTCACCCATATAATCCCTGGGGGAAAAGTGGAGCTTATGTAAGGAAGACTAGGCATCCTTAGAAATTGTATTATTGATATATTCTGAGGAGCAAATGCAGGGCATGGGGAGGTTTCTGTGGTGCTATGTTAAGTTCACACAAAGCACAACTAGCTGGTCCCTAAGAGTAAACACAGTTTACCCTGGCACAGTCCCCTCTTCTCTCAGTAGAACCAGGGAGAAACAGCTACATGAACTTTCAGCATTCTCTCTCTGCATCCTCTGCCAGAGTACAGCAGGTTGGAGTTAGAGACACAGCAAATAAGACTGTAGCTTTCTCCTGTTGACACAACAGGGGGACTTTCACTCTTTTTCTGGGGTTCAGGAGTGACAGGGCAAGGGTAATTCTAGTTGACTAGGTTCCTCCCGGCCTATTCCTCATGTTGTTCAGTCCCTAAGTCATGTCTGACTCTTTGTGACCCCATGTACTGCCGCATGCCAGGCTTCCCTGTACTTCACTATCTTGCAGAGTTTGCTCAAATTCATGAGTTTGAGCATTCCTCAAACTGGTCCATTGAGTTGGTGATGCCAACCAAACATTTCATTCTCTGTTACACATTTCTCCTTTTGCTCTCAATCTTTCCCAGGATCAGGGACTTTTCCAGTGAATCAGCTCTTCACATCAGGTGGTCAAATTGTTGGAGCTTCAGCATCAGTCCTTCCAATGCATATTCAGAGCTGATTTTCTTTAGGATTGACTGCCTTGATCTCCTTGCTGTCCAAGAGACTCTCAAGAGTCTTCTCCAGCACCAAAATTCGAAAGCATCAATTCTTCAGTGCTCAGCCTTCCTAATGGTTCAACTCATATCCGTACATGACTACTGGAAAAACCATAGTTTTCACTATATGGACATTTGTTGGCAAAGTGTTGTCTGTGCTTTTAAATACCCTGTCTAGGTTTGTCATAGCTTTTCTTCCAAGGAACAATTGTCTTTAATATCGTGGCTGCAGTCAAAGTCTGCAGTAATTTTGGAGCCCAAGAAAACAAAATCTACCACCGTTTCCACTTTTCCCCCATCTATTTGCCATGAAGTGCATTATGGGACCAGATGCCATGATCTTAGTATATTGATGGTTGAGTTTTAAGCCAGCTTTCACTCTCCTCTTTCACCCTAATCAAGAGGCTCTTTAGTTCTTTTAGTTCATGCTTTCTACAATTAGACTGGTATCTTCTGCATATCTGAGGTTGCTGTTATTTCTTCTGGCAATCTTGATGCCAGCTCGTGATACATCCAGCCTGGCATTTCACATGATGTACTCTGCATATAAGTTAAATAAACAGGGTGACAATCCTTTCCCGATTTTGAAGAAGTCCATTGTTCCATGTCTGGTTCTAATCGTTCCTTCTTGACCTGCATACAGGTTTCTTTCTTTCTTTTATTTATTTATTTTAATTGGAGGATAATCTCTTTACAATATTGTATTGGTTTTGCCATACATTGACATGAATCTGCCACGGGTGTACAGTGTTCCCCATCCTGAACCCCTTCGCACCTCCCTCCCCATCTCATCCCCCTGGCTCATCCCAGTGCACCAGCCCCGAGCACCCTGTATCATGCATCGAACCTGGAGTGGCGATTCGTTTCACATATGATATTCTACATGTTTCAATGCCATTCTCCCAAATCATCCCATCCTCGCCCTCTCCCACAGAGTCCAAAAGACTCTTCTATAAATCTGTGTCTCTTTTGCTGTCTCGCATACAGGGTTATCGTTACCACCTTTCTAAATTCCATATATATGTGTTAGTATACTACACTGGTGTTTTTCTTTCTGGCTTACTTCACTCTGTATAATAGGCTCCAGTTTCATCTACCTCAT
>NW_011485932.1:8704-9413 GCF_000754665.1 Bison bison bison | reverse complement strand
TGGGCTTTCTGTTTTGTTCCATTGATCTATATTTCTGTCTTTGTGCCAGTACCATACTGTCTTGATGATTGTGTCTTTGTAATATAGCCTGAAGTCAAGCAGGTTGATTCTTCCATGTCTATTCTTCTTTCTTAAGATTGCTTTGGCTATTCGAGGTTTTTTTATATTTCCATAAAAATTGTGAAATTATTTGTTCTAGGTCTGTGAAAAATACCAGTAGTAGCTTGATAGGGTTGCATTGAATCTATAGATTGCTTTGGGTAATATACTCATTTTCATTATATTGATTCTTCTTATCCATGAACATGGTATATTTCTCCATTGATCCGAAAGATAGGGGAACCCCCATTCTGTCAGAAAATGTCTGGTGGCAACAGTGGGAATAGATAACTTTATGGTGTACATGCATTCTTTCCAACGAGGAAAGCCAGAAATTCTGCTTATGCTTTCCCAGGTCCGTAGTCCTTGTTCATCAGAATCCGGAGGGGGGAGTGCACAGCTTGGAAAGTCCTTTAAATGAGGGGCTGTCTGTTTTATGGCATCATATTGTCTTTCTTGCGCCCCTGGCATCAGTAGCTGTAAGGACCAAAAGTCTCTCTTGCTATTGCTTCTTGGAGAATCAGTAAGCATGCCTTTCAAGGAAGTGCTAACACATGCACTCAGAACTGGAGCTGATCCTTGTAAGGAAGAAGGTATGGCAAAGCAAATA
>NW_011485932.1:7768-8604 GCF_000754665.1 Bison bison bison | reverse complement strand
AGTGCATAATCATCAAACCATTGTCCCTCTAATTTTACAGGAACCATCAAATACGGTGGTTGCTTTACAATCATCACAGCCTTAAAATTACTATAACTATTCCCATCAACACAATTTGATATAAAACAATTTATACATTCAACATTATAAACAGTTTCTCCTTCAAAAACTCCCAAATCATTCCAATTTCTGGCCAACAAAAAGGCATAGGGAGAATGTATGCAGGCCCATACTATATATCTTTGTTCTTTTAAAGGTCTATGTAAAGTCACAGGTGCCATAGCAGCCAATGCTCTCCATAATTCAGGTTGCATGGCATCTGTTCCATCGAAACTCACTAAAGGAGGAGCACATTCATTAAATGCCACCTTGTAATTGCTAAAGGATGAGGGATGAATGAATCATTCCATATGGATCTATAAGGTTCTTCAAAAATCAAGGTCAGTCATTGATCTGAAAGATAAGGGTACCCCCATTCGGTCAGAAAATGTCTGGTAGCAACAATGGGAATATATAACTTTATGGCATACATGCATTCTTTACAACGAGGAAAGCCAGAAATTCTTCTTATGCTTTCCCAGGCCCATAGTCCTTGTTCATCAGAATCCGGAGGGGGGAGTGCACAGTTTGGAAAGTCCTTTAAATGAGGGGCTGTCTGTTTTATGGCATCATATTGTCTTTCTTGCGCCCCTGGCATCAGTAGCTGTAAGGACCAAAAGTCTCTCTTGCTATTGCTTCTTGGAGAATCAGTAAGCATGCCTTTCAAGGAAGTGCTAACACATGCACTCAGAACTGGAGCTGATCCTTGTAAGGAAGAAGGTATGGCAAAGCAAATA
>NW_011485932.1:7149-7668 GCF_000754665.1 Bison bison bison | reverse complement strand
TCACAGGGCTAATACACAAATCAGAACCAACAGGCATAAGCACGTGGCCACATTAATCATTATTGTAAAAAAGGATCCATGGGAAAAATACCCCTCCAGATTTTTAAAAAGGGAATTAGAAAGCCATTGAGAGGAAAAGTCAGCCTCCACCTGCTTCATATTCTGAATATCCTGATGTAACTTAGAAATATCAACACTAAAACCTGAATGATTCCAGACGCCTAAAATATGATTCCTAATGCATTCCCAACAATGTACAGAATCATTCACTTGTAGAGGGGTAACGCACATCAATTTAAATTCAGCATGGCGCCTTAAAGACAACTTAATTTTTAAATTTGTAATTTCTTGCCCTATAAGCATGACTGCTTCTTCTAAAGCATTGACCTTATTTTCTATTTTCCTATCTATTATTTCCTGTGTAGTAAGAGCTACGGAGACATTTTTGGACAGCTGATCGACAAATGAGGCAGTATGCACTTCTTTTGACAGGGCAACAGCAGAAACCATAACTGAAGC
>NW_011485932.1:4058-6663 GCF_000754665.1 Bison bison bison | reverse complement strand
CCTTCGGCTTCTCCTTGGCTCCCACAGCACCGGACTCAACGAGCTTCTGATCTCCCCATCTTCCCTCGGTCTTGGACTCCAGGACTCCAGGGATCTCAGTGACTTCAGGGGTCTTTGTGATCTTCGAGATCTCATGGGACTGGACATGTCAAATCAGTCTGTCAGGAATCCAAACAGGAGAAGTGGAATCCTGTGGAAACACACAAGCATACTCTCTCCCGCAACTTAACAGCACATCTGGCCCTTTCCACTCTCCGGTAAGGAAGTCCTTCCACCTGACCAGGGGCCGAGCCATAGCCCCTTCAAGAATCCAGTGTCTCATCATTGCAGTCTTCCCCTGTGTGTCCACGTTTAAATGATTAATTACAAACAAAGCATGGCGTAGAACATGATGTGGAGAGGAATACTTAAACTCTCCCTGCCTTTTTTAGCTATCTATTTTTTAAAGTCTGGTTTGCCCTTTATACTATGGCTTGGCCTTGGGGATTATAAAGTATTCCTGTTGAATGCACTATAGAAAATTGTTGACAAAATCTCTTAAAAGCAGCAGAATTATAAGTTGGGACATTGTTTTTATCTGTTCAGGGAGTCCTATTTGGGAAAAGCACTGAAACCAGTGCTGAATTACACCTTTTGCTGCTTCACCTGATCTAGCACAGGCTGTAATAACATGAGAAAAGGTATCCATGGTAACATGCACAAAGGACAGTTTCCCAAAGGCCAGGGTGAGTTACATCCATTTGCCAGAGAGCATTAAGCCTAAGGCCTCGGGGATTTACTCCTAATGGTGGAGATGGGTTAGATGTTGGGCAATTTGGACATAACTATTTGTCTAGCTGCCTCCCTAGGGATATGAAATTCATACCTTAAACCAGCTGGATTTTGATGGTGAATTTTGTGAGAATTTTTGGCCTTGTCAATCTTTTCATGTAAGTTTAAAGTAATTCCTTTAGTTAATGCATCTGCCAAAGCATTTCCTTCATGTAAAGGGCAGGGCAAGCCAGAATGGGCTCCAATATGTCCCACAAATTATTCCTTAGCACTATGCTTCATCTCCTTCTGTAAATCAAATAACAAGGAGAAGATAGGTAGTCTTATTCTCTGGAATATTAGTAGTCTCAATATGAGGAAACAACCCTACAATATATTGGGAGTCAGTCAAAAGATTGAAGGTACGGTCTCTCAAATGTTGAAAAGCCCAAATAACTAGTCTTAACTCAGCTCTCTGGGCAGATGTCTCTTCAGTTACCTGAACATGGGATTTTCCATTAATAATTGTGACTGCTTTACCATTAGAGGAACCATCTGTGAAAACTAAAATTGCCCCTTCCAAAGGTTTAATGGAAAATTTCCTCAGAAAAATCACAGAATGTGTTTTCAAAAAGTGCAAAAGGGGGCTTGAGGGCAAATGAAACAAAATTTGACCTCTGAAATCTATCAGGGAAACTTGCCAAACATCACTATTTTGTAAAAGAAATTGCAGTTGATTATTATTAAATGGAATCACTATATTTGCTACTTCGTTTCCAAAAAGTTCCACACTTCTTTTTCTACTTTTATAATTAATTGTGCCATCAAGCTGGGATAAGACAAAACTACTTTTCTTGGGGTCACTGGTAGATGGAGACATTGCAATGGGCCTTCTTGCCACAAGCATTCTGTAGGTGTATATTCCGTGGTGAGAATAATTAAATCCCATACTCTGGTAATATTAATCCTAATTAACTGATCATTCAAAGCCTCATCTACTTTAACAAGAGCAGACTCCACCTCACTAGTCAATTTTCTCTTAGAACTGGGATCAGGATCACCCTTTAAGCAATCAGACAGAGGCTTTAAATCTGCAGTAGTCAGTCTTAAATGTGGGCGTATCCAATTAATATTCCCTAATAATTTCTGGAAATGATTTAAAGTTAGTAAATGATCTCTCCACAGCTGCAAAGGGGCATGACTCACGGTATGGGTATGTAACACCCTCCCTAAATAAGAAAAAGGAGGATTTACTTGTATCTTATCTGAAGCAATCTTCAAACCCCAGTTTTCCAAGGCTTCAATCAATTCAGATAAGATTTGTTGCAACAAGGCTCTATCCTTATGGGCAGCCAAAATATCATCCATATAATGTATCAAATATAGATCTTTATACTTTCCTCTAACATTCTGCACAGCTTGATCCACAAATTTCTGACACAAGGTGGGGCTATTTTTCATTCCCTGAGGCAAAACTTTCCATTGAAACCTTCTATTTCGCTGTTTAAAATTAGCTGAAAGGAGACTGAAAACAAACCTTTTACAATCCTGAACAGCCAGGGGCATGGTAAAGAAACAATCCTGTAGATCTATAACTATCACATTATATTGAAAGAGCACAGCTACTGGGGAAGGGAGACCTGGCTGAAGGGCCCCCATGTCTTCCATAGTTGCATTTATAGCTCTCAAATCTTGTAGCAATCTCCATTTTCCTGATTTCTTTTTAATGACAAAAATAGGAGCATTCCAGGGGCTATTAGAAGGCTCTATATGGCCGGCTGCCAGTTGTTCCATAACTAAATCCTCAGCTGCCTGCAGCTTTTCAGGTGTTAAGGGCCATTGCTCCACCCATACC
>NW_011485932.1:547-1457 GCF_000754665.1 Bison bison bison | reverse complement strand
AGGGTCCAGGACGTCCCTAATCATATTCCACAGAGCAAAAGTATCTACAGGAACCTTTTCTGGCCCATGCACAGTATAAAACAAATGTAACTGATCTCCAACCTTAGTCCAGGTTTCTAGATTTACGGTGCCCTGCTCAGGAAACCATGAGCATTGCTCTTGGACAAAAATTAGAAATTTAGATAGTCTTCCTGTGCTTACCTTAACGCCTCTATGGGCTAACATGTGAAGTAATATTTCAATAAACATTTGTCTATTCTTGGATGCAGAGAGATCCATTTTCCTAGAGAATATTCTTATTCCTTCTGTACCCTCCTCACCCTGCCTTAACTGCAGAGGGGTGCCGGCCACCCCCAGGTACAATCCTATCCGCCCTGCGTTGCAGTCACGAAGTTACTTACCCTAGAGATGCCCTACATTGGACACCACTTTCCGGAGTCCAGCTCCAGCAGCCAGGGGATCAGCCTGAAGGGATAAGCGGTGTCAGTGGGTAATGATGTAGCCTCTGACTCAAAGTACGGGACTACATGTTTATTTCAAGCTTCAGGTTTTCTTTTATACTTTAACAAAAGCAATAGGTCAGAGGTTTGACATTTTTAGTCCCCCTCCCCTCCCAGATTCATTGTCTCCAGAAATCACTGTTACCCTACAAACAGAGTTCCTGCTTCAGTGATTCTCTCAGAATCGGCTTTACTATCTATTATCTACTTCCTCTTATGTGTCCTATACTTAACTTGTGATTACATTGTAACTCATGCCACATTCCTCAGTTTATTTCTTATCTTTCTAAATCCTGTTTGCCCCTAGCATCTTAAGATCACTATCTCCTAAAAGGCTTCTAGCTATTAATATCTCTAAATTCCTAATCTCTATAAGCTATAGTAAATATGCTAACACTACAACATTCCTT